>NC_053023.1:416272370-416361135 GCF_003073215.2 Triticum urartu
GAAAATGCTTACACAAGTTTCCAACACTAGCTGGATGTTCAACACAATCATGGAGGAGACAAAATGCCGCTGATGGGCTCAACAGCAACTCATCGGGATTTCCATATCACTGGACTTCCACCACTATGTGAACAATGTGATAGTATTGGTCAGACCAAAGATATAATGGTGTATGCTCGAGGGACAACCGCAAGTAAGACAACATTACGAACATCGTTGGTTCTGATTTGATTTGACGATAGCCCACACTCAAATCAAGGTTTGGACAAGATAATAGATTCAACAGCTGATCAGGGGGATCAGTCGATGAAGATATCATCTTTCTTCAACACACACACACACACACACACACAAGGATATCCCTTAGTGATGAACTAAGTCGGACAAGTTTTCATCTTCCAACTCTCCAAGTTGTTGTTTAGCTTAACCAACTAGCTCAGGGTATCCAACATAGATTCTTGGAGAATGGGTGGTTTGGAGGAAAACCAACATGATCACGAACTCAACATAGCGGTCAGGTGACAATCGGGTAATACTTCCGAGAAGATATTCAGAAAATCATGAACCACCGATATGTTATTAAGCTCGAGAACAATCTTGCTTTTCAGGCAAGACGATATGATCAAGGAGTGAGGGATTGTCACAGTCCTAACTCCTTGGTCGATGAGTGCACCCGGAAATATGGACTAGGTAGCATGATCAATCTTAGAATGGTAGTTCAATAACCAACACACTAAAATGAGAATATTGTCCATTTACTACCAAGCAATGAGTTGCTCGGAGTATTGATTTCACACATCACGATTCACTTGTCGGCATTCTGGTTGCGACAGCACGGGACCGAGGAATGAACGATGATGGCGAGAATTATCACTGTATCAAGAGTTCATAGGAGGTTGTGCAATTCCTATGATATTCCTGACATAAAGAGGGCAATACTTCAGGGTAGAACATAATCAAAAGCCGGATTGGCATTTTGATCTACAGAATACAACTGCTTTGCCAATCCTAGATATGGATGAGGTACTGGAGTTTGTTTCTCCTAGTCATTCTGAAATAGAACGGCTCGACGGACCACGAGAAAAATAAGCATCGATAACACGAATGCACAACTAAAGAGGGACAACTCAAAGGAACATATAACTTTCTGAGTTGTGGATGCATAGATTAGTATGTCGAATCAAGTTCAATAGGTTTCTTCCGGATAACCCATGCAGAAAGGTAGAACTGACAGAATCACAATTATGAATGGAGAACTCCTCAAGAGTACTCTGATTGTGATATTTTGGTTCAAAGAACTTCTGCCTTAACGGTTCATGGTATTTGGAAGGAAGAAATACCACGGACCCCGAGGGCTGTCGCAAAGTTACTAATATCCTAAAGGAACTATCAAACACTATCAACATGAGGTAAGTAGGGTGAATCTCGGGTTCAAGAACCCATGAATAGAATACCTACCACTACATGGCATCACGGGATGCTTTTGAGAATAATGGCCAGAATCACACACTGGGGATACAAAACATGGCTAGATCACTAGGTGACTCCCTAAAACACCTAGGGTCATAGTAATAGCTCCAACATATATGTCGAGGCAACAAAGTACCTCAACTCACCGATTAGTGTGATTAATCTGGCCCAAATGGACATCAGGAACATGAGGAAGGGGTTTGCAAATGCATCAGACTACTTAGAAACCTGGGATGACTCGGACAGCATAACGGCTGTAAATGCTCAAAAAATTTGAGACATCCTGCAAAATAGTGGCATGACCACTCAACATTACAATATCAAGGTTCTGAGGCCATCTGTGAGCATACGGAGGTAAAAGGAACTAAACTGAGACTTGAATCCAACAATCCTATAAGTCTACGGATTAGTAACACGTCATCCTAATAGATAGATGAGAAGGCCTAGTTTCTTAACCCGCGTAGAATGAGAAGAGAATGACTCAGATCAGAGGGCATAAGGTAAAGGAGTAAAAAGAGCCTTACGTTCCCTTCCACAATCAATTCCCCTACATAACTAAAGCATTTCTAGACACAACTTCGACCGGTTTGGCTTGGTAAACCTACAAGCAGTCAGGCTCTGATACCAACGCTGTCAGGACCCCGATCCTAAGTCACACCGATCTAGCATGTAACACATCATATCACTTTGCGGCCTCACGCACGGTATTCCCACGGGTGCCACCTTACCTGGCCCAGGACCGTTTGCGCCTTTTGGCTCACGTATATGATAGTGTCGCTAGCATCCATATGACAAAGAACCCGGCCGACATGGCTAGTCGTGAACCCAAAGCGGCACTAACCCATGGGGACAGGCATACATGAATCAACTTCGAGCATGTCGGTCAACAGCGTGTGAATCCGGGCTGTAGCACTGGGCTAACAGGACTCCGGTAACCCGGGCTGTAGCAGGCTAGGCAGGACTCCGGATGTCACCGTGTGACATTTCCCCGAAGGGACAGACACAGGAACAAAGTGAAACACATGCCGGCCAGTCAAGTGTCCTGAGCAGTAGTGCTGGGCTAGCAGGACTCTGGTGACCGGGCTGTAGCGGACTACTATGGCTCAAGGAAGCACTAGACTACATTTCCCCATAAGAGAGGCTGCCAAGGATAAACAACTAGATTGTCGGATCCCACACATACCAAGCATTTCAATCATACACACAATATGCTCGATATGTGTAAATACAACATGGCATCACAACATAACTCTACGACTCAAAGTATTTATTCATTAGGCTCCGAGGAGCGAGATATTACAAACATGGGTCTTATGACCCAACGTACAGAGCATACAAGCAACAAGCACATGCGGAAGCTTAACTTGTCTGAGTACAGACAACTACAAATGAAGAAGGCTGAGAAGCCTGACTATCTACCAGATCCTGCCGAGGGCACAAGATCATAGCTGAGGTATCAAGCTAAACGTCGAAGTCTAGCAGAACTACTAGCGAGACTGACGTCTCTCTGCAAAACATAAAATAGGCAAACGTGAGTACAAATGTACCCAGCAATACTTACATCAGAACTAGCTACATATGCATCAGTATCAGTAAAAGGGGGTGGTGGAGTTTGACTGCAGCAAGCCAGCTTTGACTCGGTGGCTATCCTGAACTATGACAGCAAGTAACTCTTTTGAGGTGGCGCACACGAGTCCACATATTCACCATATCAATACTCCACTATGGATTCGCTCCCGTCTCCCTACGAGAAGGCCATCCATAGCACTCACACTTATCTTGCGAGTTTTAGAGTATCCACTTCAAGTTATCTATGAACTATGCAAGGGGTCCAAGTTTCCATATCCGAGGAATCCGGCTATTCGAATAGATAATGATAACCCTGCATGGGTGTACTTCTTCACACACGCACAACGCTGTCAGGACCCTGATCCTAAGTCACACCGATCTAGCATGTAACACATCATATCACTTTGCGGCCTCACGCACGGTATTCCCACGGGTGCCACCTTACCTGGCCCGGGACCGTTTGCGCCTTTTGGCTCACGTATATGATAGTGTCGCTAGCATCCATATGATAGAGAACCCGGGCCGACATGGCTAGTCGTGAACCCAAAGCGGCACTAACCCATGGGGACAGGCATACATGAATCAACTTCGAGCATGTCGGTCAGCAGCGTGTGAATCCAGGCTGTAGCACTGGGCTAACAGGACTCCGGTGACCCGGGCTGTAGCAGGCTAGGCAGGACTCCGGATGTCACCGCGTGAACATTTCCCCGAAGGGACAAACATAGGAACGAAGTGAAACACATGCCGGCCAGTCAAGTGTCCTGAGCAGTAGTGCTGGCTAGCAGGACTCCGGTGAACCGGGCTGTAGCGGACTACTATGGCTCAAGGAAGCACTAGACTACATTTCCCCATAAGAGAGGCTACCAAGGATAAACAACTAGATTGTCGGATCCCACACATACCAAGCATTTCAATCATACACACAATATGCTCGATATGTGTAAATACAACATGGCATCACAACATAACTCTACGACTCAAGTATTTATTCCATTAGACTCCGAGGAGCGAGATATTACAAACATGGGTCTCATGACCCAACATACAGCATACAAATCAAGCACATGCAGAAGCTGAACATGTCTGAGTACAGACACTACAAATGAAGAAGGCTGAGAAGCCTGACTATCTACCAGATCCTGCCGAGGGCACAAGATCGTAGCTGAGGTATCAAGCTAAACGTCGAAGTCCACGGAACTACTAGCGAGACTGACGTCTCTCTGCAAAACATAAAATAGGCAAACGTGAGTACAAATGTACCCAGCAAGACTTACATCAGAACTAGCTACATATGCATCAGTATCAAAAAGGGGGTGGTGGAGTTTGACTGCAGCAAGCCAGCTTTGACTCGGTGGCTATCCTGAACTATGACAGCAAGTAACTCTTTTGAGGTGGCGCACACGAGTCCACATATTCACCATATCAATACACCACTATGGATCCGCTCCCGTCTCCCTACGAGAAGGCCATCCATAGCACTCACACTTATCTTGCGAGTTTTAGAGTATCCACTTTCAACTTTCTATGAACTATGCAAGGGGTCCAAGTTTCCATATCCGAGGAATCCGGCTATTCGAATAGATAATGATAACCCTGCAGGGGTGTACTTCTTCACACACGCTCCCACCACTTACCGTCGTTTACAGACATGTACTCGGCAACCTTCAAGCGGAAGCCCAACGAGGGTGTCGGCCACGGCCTACCTAAACACTCAAGTCTCTAGTCCAGGTTTATCGCCTATCCAGGTTCCATCCGCAGGGAGTCCGGCCGAGGTTTCCACATACGGCCCCGAACGATGTGTACAGGGTCGAGACACCAAACGGGCGCCCGGCATGCCCGGCCACGGTGTATCTACCACATCATAGCCCACCCCTAGGGTCAGCGCTACGCACGGCCGCCAACACATAACCTACAAACACCAGAAACTAGTTGCAACTCCTGGACAGAGTACTAGGGTGATTAAGAAGCCGAGAGGGTCAATTAAGGATCCCAATGAGTGGTAGTAGCTGTTCATGGATCACAGACACAGAACTCAGTTCCTGAGGACGGTTTCAATGAGACAACCCACCATGTACTCCTACATGGCCTCTCACCGCTACCTTTACCAAACGTGTTCACACACTTAGCTCACACACAGTAGGACATGTTCATCACTGTTCCAATTCACCCCCGATGAATCAGACCTGACTCAACTCTAAGCAGTAGCAGGCATGACAAACAAGCATGAATGAGTAGGCACATCAGGGCTCAAACAACTCCTACTCATGCTAGTGGGTTTCATCTATTTACTGTGGCAATGACATGTCATGCAGAGGATAAGGGGTTCAACTACCACAGCAAGTAACAGAGGAATCGTGTTGTCCTAATGTAGTAAAAGAGAGCAGGAGCGGGAGAGTGGGATTGTATCGGAATGAACAAGGAGGTTTTGCTTGCCTGGCACTCCTGAAGATAATATAGTTCTTCATCGGTGTCATCGATCTCATCGTCGAAACCACGTCTATCGAGAGGGGAACAACCACCGGCAAACAAGAGAAACACAATCAATGCAATGCACAATATGATGCATGATCATGACATGGTCATATGATGGGATTTGAGCTAATGAAACTAGTAGCAGAAAGTTTGGGTTGTTTGAACTCAAGGTTCAAATTCAAATTCATATGAGAGTTTAAATAGTGCATTATCATGTTTGGCCTAAACAGAGATAAGTTGTTCTAAACATGCATGAAAATGCCATATCAGATGGATTCCTTGAATTTTTCTGATAATTTTGTAGGGACTAGTTGGGATTATTCCAAAGCCCTTCACCAAAGATCAGAATTATTGGACATATATTAATTAATTAATAAATATATATATCCAATGCAAATAGTTATTGATTTAATTCAAAGGCCCAAAATAAATATCTCTGAGATTCCAAAAATATTGTTTTAAGTTTTACCTCTTGCCAATATTTTCAGAGACTAAGAGGAACATTTTCTTGGACTTCTTTGAAAAGATTTTAATGTTGATTATTTTTGAAGTTATTTATGAGGGTTTCAACTAACCTCAATTCAACTTTCAGAATTTAGACATGATGCATGATGCTCACTCAGGTAATTAGCTACAAGCAAATTCTAGGGCTGTGACAGCCTTCAACCATATTATTGTAATAAGTTCTCTTTTGAGACATTCTATGTAATAATTGTGTGATTGAACTCTGTTATAAATCCTCGAGTATTGTGTGTGTCAGCATTACTAATCCAGGGATGACACTTATGCACAGAGATTTGACCGTCTGTGGTCGGATCGCTACAAGATGGTATCAGAGCACATGCTGACTGTAGGACGTGGCCACTAAGATAAGCCATAGGACCCTCTTCTCTACTCATTTCTGACTCTTCTCCATTTTCTACTCTATAGATGGCGGACCCAAGGAACAAGTTTGCTCAACCGGATGATGACACCCCGTTTGGACGACACTTGAAGGAAGTCACTAGGTACTTGAGCATCGGAATACCAAGCTTCACCGGGACCTACACCGCCACTCTACCTGAAGAGGAGCGTTGGATGACTCGAGTTGATGTTCCAGGAAGGACATTCACGCCGGTTACAGAGCCCATAGTGTTTTCCTTTGATGCACCAACCTGGAGTCTAGGAAAGAGCATGGCAGCCCACATCTCCATGGGACGCATCAGCGAGATATACCACAAGGATCTTAAGGACACCATCTAATAGATATGTGGCCACCGAGATGAGCAATGGGAGATGATTCGCACCAGGAGGGAATACTTTGCGGCCAATTCTACTTGCTCGTACACTAAGCTCACAGGGATGTCTTTCCCATCGGGCCCCACAGGTCCGACCTCGGCCATGTGATTTGGGTCAGCCTTGGTATATCGTGTCTTCACCATGGCCTAGGCTTCCCTGGCACCTTGACGGCAGGCCGATATCTTCCATAATCGGAAGTGCCGCCGCGCTCCCTTATGATTCTCCGCAAGCTCTCCAAGACCTTCAGGCAGGGAGTCAGATGGCCATAAGGCCTGGGCAACACCTCACATCACCTGCCGAAGCCGTTTGTGCAGTTGCGACAGCTCTGGTAGAAGATCACCCGCAGACTCGGGCATCTCATCCGCGGGACGACCCGTCAGCATACCTACAGACATAACTCTGTTAGCAGGCTTCTTCGCCGAACTCTTTTTAACAAGTTCGTTCAAGCACTTACTGAAAATGCCGCGTCGAAGCCATTGATTCTCCTTCACGGAGTCTGACAGTTGGGCACGAACGTCCTTCAGTTCCACGCCCAGCTGGGTGTTGGCATCCTGGAGATTATTTTTCTCCTGCCTAACCCTCGTAAACACACTCTCACCGGCCTTTAGCCGGCGTAAGAGATGTTGCTCATACGGATTTCCTCCAGCGTCATCTGCAATATTTGTTGTCAGATGTGCACATATGTCGCACTCTATACGGTATCTATCATTTTAAATATGTGTTACTAGAGGGGGTCTTCTTGGACTTCTCTTCGGCGGCCAGTGCGGCCTGAAGTTGGGCCTTACACTCTTCAAGCTCATGGGACAATTGGGTATTCTTTTCTATAAGAACCTGCATAACAAATGATCCTTAAATCAGTTATTCTAACTGTTTCAAGTCTCAGGGGCTACTACTATATATAATCATCAAATTCTCCCACCCGTATATCCTTTACATATTGGTCCGTGGCTCTGGCTAGACCATTCTGAGCAGCACGGAGGTATGCGTCTCCCGAGTTGAAGGCGTCAAATGCCTCTTGGGAGAAACAAGCGTCACGGAGAATGGATCGGCGACGCCCGTGGTTCATGGCGCTCTCCACCTCGGAATTTGTGGCAGACATTCTGTCCACATCCTCTGTCGGAGGAGCATCCGGCGTGCGCCTTGTATTCTCTCCCACTTCCGGGTCCAGCCTTGGAGCCTGACTGGTGGAGGCATGATTGGCGACCTCTCCAGATATAGTCTGGCGAGTGTTCTTCTTCCTAAGAAAGCACGAGCATTAATATGCCTTTAAAAATGATACCATGGAGTGAGGTGGCGCGCCATACCGCTGTGTCGGTGTCTCAGTCCGGACTGCATTTCTTTTCGGCCTGCCTGGCCTCGCGGCCCCTTGCTGGCTAGTCGTCGCGGGCTCGGCATGACGTCCCGAGGGCCTCCCCTATAAACACCATTGGTATACAGTAAGCAAAGTGCACAAGGATGAATCCTTTTCAAAATGTTGGGACTTGGGTCTCAGTTACCTGCGAAGCTGGGAGCAGCCCGGGGTAATCGGCTGTAATGGCCACCAAGGCCTCGTCGCTGCTTAATTGGTAAAACACCCTATCAATTAGTTCCACAAATATGTTTGGATCCTCTTGGGAGGCCGAGTCAAGGGATCGCTCCGGATCCTCTGGTTGTGGAGGCGGGTTGTTGATCTCCCTTACAGCCTTACGCAGCTCCTGCGTTGAAATCGCAAGGTAAAATACTTAACTATGGGAATATGGGAACGGATGGACATGAAAGGAGTTGACTTACCCAGCTCGGAGGATTATACATAGAAAATCTGCCCTGTGTATTGACGCGGAGGAATTCCTCCTCTTCTCCCTTGTACAAATCGGACAAGATTTTTGCTAGGGCAGCGGTCGAGTCCAGCCCCTTGCGGCCGCAGCGGGTGGCGTCATCCTCCCCGTTGAAATCCCACATGGGGTGGCCTCTATATTGAAGCGGCTGCACCCCCCCCCCCCCCCCCCCGCATAATGAACATTGCCATGACTTCAATCATGGTCAGTCCGGATTGAGCCAACAACTTTATCCGGCTCATCAGGTAAAGGACATCTTCGTCATCTTCTTCCTGGGGGCTCCGTGGGCGCCAGCTCAGGCGTTTCTTCAAAGGAGCATTATCAAACTCGGGAAGGCCGGTCCGAATAGGATCCGGAAGGGGGACGTCTTCTATATAAAACCACTCTGAAGGCCAGTCTTTGGACGCCTTCTTCGGGGTTCCGGATAGATATCCGGTCCCGGCAATGCGCCATACTTCGGCTCCGCCCACTTGATATATTGACCCCCTCTGAGAATGGGGCACAAGGCAGAACAACTTCTTCCACAGTGCGAAATGAGCCTCGCAACCCAAAAACAGCTCGCAAAGGGCTACGTAGCCCACGATATGTAGTATGGATGCAGGGGTAAGGCTGTGCAACTGGAGGCCGTAGAACTCCAGGAGCCCCCAGAGAAACGGATGAATTGGAAATCTGAGTCCTCTTATCAAATAGGGGACGAGGCATACCCGCTCTCCCTTAGAGGGATTGGGAAAGCTCTCCGCTTGCTCTCCGCCATTGTAGGTGGCGAGCCCGGCTCGAACTGGGACCATATACGCTGGGGGGAGAAATCCCTGGGTCTGAAGCTTCACCAGTTGGCTGTGCGGGATGAAACACCTCTCCCAATCTCCAGGCTTGGGGCTGGGGGAACGAGAGGAGGAGCTGCGTCGATCGGCCATGATGGAATGGATTTCTTTCGGGTGCGCTCCGATGAATGCTCGCTAAGGGAGGATGGTGTGGTTTGGATCTGAATCCCTGTCTCTTTAATAGACAGCTCATTTGCATAGCTAGGGGATAAATGTAAAAACACCCTGGCTCTTCACATTCACTTGACACGTGGAAGGCGGCCATTATTGGGTGTAGAAGCCAAGGAGCGCAGCATTTACGAGAAGCCGGACACTATTTAACAGGTATTCGGGATTTGGAGAAGAACCCGCCTTGCAATGCCGAAGACAATTGCGCGTTGGACTCATCATCATTGAAGCCTGGTTCGGGGACTACTGAGGGAGTCCTGGATTAGGGGGTATCCGGACAGCCAGACTATAACCTTTGGCCGGACTGTTGGACTATGAAGATACAAGATTGAAGACTTCGTCCCGTGTCCGGATGGGACTTTCCTTGGCGTGGAAGGCAAGCTTGGCAATATAGATATGTAGATCTCCTTCCTTGTAACCGACTCTATGTAACCCTAGCCCCCTCTGGTGTCTATATAAACCGGAGGGTTTAGTCCGTAGGACACAATAACAATAATCATACCATAGGCTAGCTTCTAGGGTTTAGCCTCTCTGATCTCGTGGTAGATCTACTCTTGTACTACCCATATCATCAATATTAATCAAGCAGGAGTAGGGTTTTACCTCCATCGAGAGGGCCTGAACCTGGGTAAAAACATCGTGTCCCTTGCCTCCTGTTACCATCCGCCTAGACGCACAGTTCGGGACCCCCTACCCGAGATCCGCCGGTTTTGACACCGACAATGGCCTTCAGCCATATTATTGTAATAAGTTCTCTTTTGAGAAATTCGATGTAATAAGTGTGTGATTGAAATCTGTTATAAATCCTTGAGTACTGTGTGTGTCAGCATTACCGATCCAGGGATGACACTTATGCACAGAGATTTGACCGGCTGAGGTCGGATCGCTACAGCTTAAGTCTGCCTGAATCATGTTAGCAATTGCCACATTTTATGAAATCAGGCAAATGGATGTCAAAACTGCATTCCTTAATGGATTTCTTAAAGAAGAGTTGTATATGATGCAACCAAAAGGTTTTGTCGATCCTAAAGGTGCTAACTGAAAGTGCGTTATATCGACTAGAGGGGGTGAATAGGCGATTTTTATGAAATTCTTCACTGAGGAATTTGCTGGTGAGGAAATTCCTTAGTGAAGAACTACTAGCAGCGGAATAAGTACTCAAAAGTAAACATAACAGAATATAGGCATAGTCATCATGATGAAATGAAGATAGGCACAGAGTACAGGAAGCGTAAGCACAGGATGAAGACAATCAGACTGAAGAAATTGAACTAAGGAAATTGAGAAAGTCTTCAGCCAAAGTCTTGAAGCATAGATATGAACAAGCACACAACACAGTTATGAGGAAATGAAAGAGTTGAGGAAATGGAACCAGTAAGCTTGGTGAAGACAATGATTTGGTAGACCAGTTCCAACTGCTGTCTCAGTTGTACGTCTGGTTGGAGCGGCTAAGTATTTAAACTCGAGGACACACAGTCCCGGACACCTAGTCCTGAACACGTAGCTCTGGACACCCAGTCCTCACCGTATTCTCCTTGAGCTAAGGTTACACAGACCTCGCCCAATCACTCGTGGTAAGTCTTCAGGCGACTTCCAAACCTTCACAAACTTGGTCACTCGGCAATCCACAATTCCTCTTGGATGCTCTAGACCATGACGCCTAACCATCTGGAAGAAGCATAGTCTTCAAAGGTAACAAGCGTCGGATCCACGCAGGATCAATCTCTTCAGTGATGCTCAATCACTTGGGGTTTGTAGGTGTTTGGGTTTTGGGTTTTTCCTCACTTGATGATTTTCGCTCAAAGTCCTCGGAGGATGGGTTGCTCTCAAATGACAAGTGTCAGTTTCTCTCGGAGCAGCCAACCAGCTAGTGGTTGTAGGGGGCGGCTATTTATAGCCTAGGTAGCAGCCCGACATGATAAGACATAAATGCCCTTCAATGATATGACCGCTAGGTGAGTAGATATTTTGGGACAGCTGGCGCATAGCATAGCAACGGTCGTAAATTTGAGTATCAAATTCCTCAGGGCTATCATGTTCCTCACTGTGTAGGCAATCCGCACTGGCGAATTCCTAACTCCTCAGTCAGAACAAATTCCTCAGAGACCAGAAGAACTTCGTCTCTATCACTGAAGAATATGACTGGACTGTATGAGATTTCCAATGGCTTCACTCGAAGGGATTGGTAGGTGTAGGATTTTGAGTTGAGCATCACATAGAAATTTTTCCTTAGCATTTCCTCGACCCCCTTTAACAGTACGGTGTTTCCTATGACTCAAGAAAGATAAAATGAAACTACGAAAACAAAAGTCTTCACGCTTCATGTTCCTAGAATGAATACCAAGTCTTCAAGGTCACACCAATTTCTTCACTTTCAAAGTCTTTAGAAAGTCTTCAGAATACCAAAGTCTTCAGTCGAAGAACTTCATTTTTAGGGGTCGACTTTCTCTATAAATATCAAACTCCTCATAGACTTATAGACCTGTGTACACTCACAAACGCATTAGTCCCTTAACCTATAAGTCTTCAACACACCAAAATCACTAAGGGGCACTAGATGCACTTACAATCTCCCCCTTTTTGGTGATTGATGACAATATAGGTTAAGTTTTCAACGGGGATAAACATATGAAGTGTAAATACTGATATTGAGGAATTTGATAGCAAGATATAGAAGAACTCCCCCTGAAGATGTGCATAGTGAGGAATTTGCTTTTGAAGCAATGCACACTTGAAGAGTTGAATCATGGAGATCTCCCCCTATATCTTGTAATTCATACACGCATTTGACATATAACAGTGAAGAATTTGAAATGCATGATGAAATATGGTGACTGATGTAATTCAGGATGCGTGCATTAGAATATATGAGGAATAAGCATGCAGAAAAAACATATCAAAAGTATCAGAGCACCATCGGGTTTAAATTTACAACTCGATCCAATAAAGTCTCAGAAGAATGAGAGTTGTAACTTAACAAAAAAAATGCCCATATAAAAAAAGACCCGCTTGAAGACTAACTCAAAATTCTCCCCCTTCGTCATCAAATGACCAAAAGGATCGAATATGAGGACTAACGCCCCTGAAGAATATCAAGTTGATGAAGGAGCGCCAGCATTGTTGGGGTCGTTTGTTGTACTAGGGCCTGCCGCAGTGTCGTCCAAGTCTTCATTTTCATCAGTGTCGCGTGATGAAGAATATGAGCTGGCCACCAGAGAAGGAACCTTGACCTTCTTGAATTTCTTTGGTGGAGGTGCAGACCAGTCAAAATCTTCCTTGAGACCCATTTTCTTCAGATCGTCTTCACCATATAGATGTGACAGGATTGCCCAGGTGCGACCGAAGACTTGATGGAGGTAGTAATGGTTTTTCTTCACTGCATTGTGTGTAGCAGTCATGTTGTGAAGAAATGAACCAAACTGATGCTTAACTCATTTGTGATTTCGATCCACCTTCTGGTGAAGACTAAGCAGAACTTCACGGTCAGTCATCACGCGCGGAGCAGTGGCTTGAGGAGTGGACTTGGGTGCATTGGCAGAGTCATGTGTGGCAGAGTCATCATTGGTGGAATAAGAAGCAGCTTTGTGAAATTGACCATCCAATGGACGAATGCCTTCATCTATAATAGTTGGTGCCTTGCCCTTTTCATCAACTGAGGAATAGGTCTGCTTGAGGACTTCAATTGGGGGCAAGTAGCTGAGGTGATTCTAAAAATCAGCTTTGTAGTTGAGTGAAGACCTTCTCCTGAGGAATCTCATAATCCAAGGTGCATAAGGCTTCAGCTCAAACGGAGATAGTGCAACATTTGCTAGAGTCCTCATGAAGAAATCATGATAATTGACAGGAATGCCATGAACGATGTTGAATACCAGATTCTTCATGATGCCAACAATTTCCTCATCAGATGAGTCGTGGCCTTTGATAGGACTCATTGTCCTCGTAAGAATATGATAGACAGTTCTGGGCACATAAAGCAATTCCTTCACGAGGAATTAGGTTCTTGGTGCTTGACCTAGCTTCAAAGGTTTCATCAGCACCTGCATGTAATGATTTGTAAGATCAGGTTCACTGTAGATGCAACGAGCTTCTTCAAGGGGAGGACTGAGTGGTAAGGCACGAAGCAATTCAGAGGCTGGTGCAGTGTAGTGAGTGTTTTCGGACATCCAGTCTAGCACCCATGAATTCACATCTTCAGCATCTCCTGTGATGTGCAGCGTTGCATAAAATTGAAGAATCAGTTCTTCATTCCAATCGCAGATGTCAGAACAAAAGTTTAACAGTCCAGCATCGTGAAGAACGCTGAGGACTGGTGCGAAGCACGGCAGAGATTCCATATCCACGTGAGGAACATGCTCATGGTAGAAGATTTTCTCTTTGTTGAACAACACTGAGGAATAGAAATTTGCTTGACTAGCAGTCCAGAAACGCCTCTTCCTAATGCGAGCAGAGTTATATGGGTTGTAATCTTCGAAGAATACGTGCTCGCCGAAGAAATCATCAGCCTTGAACTTTTGCTTGTGTGAGAATGGATCCTTTGGCTTGGGCAGAGGAGTGTCAGTGAGTTGCATCACAACCTCAGGAATCTCAATCGCAGGTTCTTCAGGCTGAGGAATTTCTGGTTCCTCTTCAGTGGCAGTCTGCGTCTTCAGTTGTTCAGCAGCAGCAGGTTCTTCAGCGCTAGTGGCTGGAATTTCCTCATGTACAGATGAAGTGGGGTGAGTTTCTGCAGAGCCCATTTGAACAGTTGGTGCAGGTGACAGAGGTATTTGTTGCAATGGTGTGAACATTGGAGAGTTTGGATGCTGACTTTCCCAGAATTCATCACTAATTACGAGTGTGGAGCAGCCAACGTCCACATCTTCATCTTCCATTTCTTCAACGCCAGCCTCTTCAGCTGTGAACTGAGGCATGGGCGAGGAGATGACTAGTGTTGAAGGGATCGCATCCACTTCAATTTGTTCATCCAACTGCTCAGACGAAGCAGCAGAAGGAGTTTCTTCATTAGATCCGCTGGGGATCACATATTCTTCATCAAAAGGAACAAGGTCCTTGATGGCCTGGTTGAGAAGGGAACAGCATCAATGGGATTAGCAAATGAACTTGTTAAGGGCTTCATCTTCTTCGGAGCTGAGGAATCTGAAGAAGCTGATGCTTTCCTTTTCTTCACTGCAGCACGCTCTGCAACCTTGGTCTTCTTCACATCTGATGCAGATGGAAGGATTGGAGTTGAAGTTGGCGCAGGAGCAGCTGAGGAATTTGGTTGATTTTCTTCAGGCACAACTGATGCAGTTGCCCTGATTTCTTCAGTTTCTTCAGGCGCACCACTAGTGGATGCCCTGGCAATTTCTTCAGTCGCTGGAATGCAGTCATCAGCCCTGGAACTCACATTTTCTTCAGCAGCCTGATTTTCATCAGCGGTGCTGGCATGTTCTTCAGTCGGCTGAGCGGATGCTTCAGCCTGAGGAACTTCCTGTTGCGTTGGGGCAGCACATTGGAAGTGAAGTTATCCGCAAGTTTCACAAAACGAACCTTAGCTCCAAGCCAATCAGCGCGATATGCATCAAATTCATCACTGAGTTTCTTGATCTCAGTTTGAATAGTGACAAGTTCTTCAGTTGTCATAGAGACAACGTTCTTCTTCCGATAGTGCTCTTTCTTGTACTGCGCTTTCTTGATCTGCCTGGCCTTCCCAAATTTCCACTTTTCTTCTTGAATGAAGTGGGTCAGCATGTGACTTTGGCCAGGAGTCAGCTTGAAGTCAGGCATGGGAGTGTTGGGGTCCTTGTGCCAAACATCAATGTATTCGAGGATCAACTTGGGATCCAAAGGCAGTGGCACCTCTGTTCCCTTGGCTCTAGCGGCCCTGACTTGCATGTCTCTGATGATTTCTGCAAGTTCATCATCATCAGCTTCGTCTTCTTCAGACGACACTTGGAAAAGTGACTTGCTTCTTTTGAGGACTTGGTCGAGGACCACGTCCAGCAGTTGACTTTGTCTTCAGAAGTGAGGGGCCAGCTGAGGAACTTGGTGCAGCTGAGGAACTTGCTGAGACACCTGAGGCAATGGACATGCCTGCAGTCCTTTGGCATGAGGCGAGATGCACAGGTGCTGAGGACTTTGTTGGAACAGCTGAGGACTTTGGAGGAGCTGAGGATTTTGAGGGAGCAGGGGCAGCATGAGGAATTGGCCGTGAGGGCTTTGAGGATTCTGGCCGTGAGGGCATTGCTGAGGAACTTGGCCTTGAGGGCATTGTTGGTGAAGCACTTGACTTGCGCGCAGGCTTCTTTGACATAGCCTTCTTTGGCTTGACAGCAGAGGCCTCAGCAGAGGCAGCAGCAGCAGCAGAGTCTTCATTGAACTTCCTCACTGCTTCTCTGGCTTGCTTAGCCAATTTGGCTTGGTGCGTGGCCCATTCGTCAGGATAGTCCTCACCGCGCTTGCGGCTGGTGGGATCAGCTATTTGGCCAGGTGCCAATGGAGGTCTTGGGCATGGAGGATTGAGTGTGAATTTCTTCATGTACTTGGGAGTGACATATCTGTACTCCCTCCACTCTCTAGCCCATCTCCTCTCTATCTTCTGAATGCGCACCTTGCACTCATTCTTGGTTTCCTCAGTAGGTGTGCAGTACCCAACATATATTTCATCAGGGATCTCAAACGCTGTATTGACCTCAGGCCTCTTTCCTCCTTTCTGTGGCTTCTTACCGTCAGCCATTTTCTTCAGTTGAGGAATTTGGACAATTGAATTCTTTGAAGAAGTATGCAACTTTTCTTCGAGGAATGCTGCAAATGAGTTAAGTTGATGAGAACCTAGTGATTCAGCAGCTGACATGAGTACCTATGAACAGAGTATAGTTGCGAGGAATTTGGAGAGGTCATATGCGTTCTCAGAAGGTTTTTCAAAAAGAACAAGTTTGAGGAATTTGACCAGATGAGTCTTGAAGAATTTCACTAAGCGTTCTTTGTCTTAGGTTCCAGAGTTGTATAGATCGAAGATCCACACAATTGAGGAATCTTGAAGAAAAATGATGCTTAGAGAAACGAATCAAGAACAGATGACTTGTGAGGTGTTTAGTGTGTGAAGATATGAAGAAAAACACTTTTGAAGATTTTGTAGATAATCATTCGAATCAACGAGGGCAGTAAAAGTGACTTTTAATTACCCTGGCTGAAGAACACGACGAACAGTGAAGAGGAGTGGTGAAGTTCGTCTGTGTAGATCTTCCACGCCCTAACTCGGCGGAGGAAGACGGCTACGGCGGCGGCGGGGTGAAGATTTCTTCGCTCGGTGCGAGTACGTCGGCGACGAGGTCGAGGCAGTGAAGCTCTTCCTCACCGGCGACGATGAAGTAGCAGCGGCGCTAGGGTTTGAGAAGCTCGAGCTGGAGAGAGAGATCGAGCGGAGTAAAAGAAGTGAGGAAGGGAAGGAGGGGTATTTATAGCCACGGTGAAAAACTGCTCGCCCGAAGAAATTGGACGAACGTGCCCCTGACCCTTCTCATTCGCATGACATGTGTCACCCACGTACTGAGAGGTGGAGATCGTGTGCGATCATGGGTGAATGGATAAGTGTATCATGGGATGCGGAACGGTTTGAGCGGCAAAGCCAAAAATTTAGATAAGATAGGATTTAAAGTTTTGTTCGCAATGTCTTCAGCTGACAAGGACACAGTGAATATTTTGAATGAGTTTCAAATAGAACGCACATGAAGAATTTGTGAACAGATTGGGTTGAGTATAGCATAGAGGGGGAAGGGTCCGATCACATTCACTTAGCAGAAAACCAACTTGAAGAATTAGCAATAAGTGAATGTTGTAGAGGACATAAACTCATATATATAGCCAATTAAGAAAAACGACGGAAGCAGTGAAGACAATGCAAAGTTGAAGAATATGAATAATTGAGGAATTTCAACTTTTGGTCGTGGCGTGACCCACCGTATAAGAATGATGATTTCAGACACCGCATACAATTATCGTAGGGTTCTGAGAATCAAATTCTTTGTTAATTTCTTCACACTAAGAGTGTTATTCTTCATTGATTGAAGAAAAACGTTTCTTCATGTGTTGCACATCTAAGTCATCAATTTTGCAGAAGTGTTAGGATGAGTGTCCTTTTCAAAGAACATTCGAAGATTCTAGGATATTTAGCTCACACCACAACTTGCTAAATCTCTTCTCATCCAAGGGCTTTGTGAAGATATCGGCTAGCTGTTCTTCAGTCTTCACATGCTCAATAGAAATGTCGCCCTTCAACACATGATCACGAAGAAAATGATGACGAATCTGAATGTGCTTTGTCTTCGAGTGCTGAACTGGGTTGTGAGTAATATTGATGGCACTCTCATTGTCACAAAAGAGAGGCACATTCTTCATGTTGACACCGTAGTCCTTGAGAGTTTGCTTCATCCATAGCAATTGAGCATAGCAAGAACCAGCAGCAATGTACTCAGCTTCAGCAGTAGATAGTGATACGCGGTTCTGTTTCTTTGAGGACCAACAGACCAAAGATTGTCCGAGGAAATGACATGTACCAGATATTGACTTGCGGTCCACACGATCACCAGCATAGTCAGAGTCAGAATATCCAACGAGATCAAAAGCCGAGCCCTTGGGGTACCATAATCCAAGTGTTGGTGTGTGAGCTAGATATCGAAGAATATGCTTCACAGCCTTATGGTGTGATTCCTTTGGTGTAGCTTGAAATCGGGCACACATGCAAACACTAAGCATTATATCTGGCCTAGATGCACATAAGTACAATAAAGAGCCAATCATGGAGTGGTATACCTTATGATTGAAGTCAATACCATTTTCATCAGTGCACAGATGGCCATTTGTGGGCATAGGAATTTTGACGCCTTTGCAATCTTGCATGCCGAATTTCCTCAGTACATCCTTGAGGTATTTCTCCTGAGATATGAATATGCCATTGCGTTGTTGACGAATTTGAAGACCTAAGAAGAATTTCAACTCTCCCATCATAGACATTTGATATTCTTCACTCATCATATAGGCAAATTCATTAATTGGGTTTCTTATCAGTGAGGAGTTCATAGGCAGTCTTCTTGAAGAATTTGTGAAGATATACTCTGTTGATGATGTGGCACGCAGTATCAATTGCCTTAGTCCAGAAACGACGAGGCGTTTTGTATTCATCAAGCATAGTGCGAGCCATCTCAGCAAGAGTCCTGTTCTTGCACTCCACGACGCCGTTCTGCTGAGGAGTATAAGGAGCAAATAACTCATGAGTAATACCAAGTTCATCAAGATAGTCATAGAGACCAGAATTCTTGAACTCAGTTCCATTGTCACTTCTGATGTGCTTGATCTTCACACCAAAGTTGGTTGAAGCCCTCGAGGAAAATCGTTTGAAGACTTCCTGCACTTCATGTTTGTAAGTAACAAGGTGTACCCATGTATAACGAGAGTAATCATCAACAATAACAAAGCCATATTGAGATGCTTCATTTGAAACAGCAGAATAATTATTAGGACCAAAGAGATCCATGTGAAGCAATTCAAATGGGCGAGTGGTGGTCATGATAGTCCTAGCTAGATGCTTGGCCTTTGTCATCTTCCCAGCTTCATAGGCTCCACATAGGTGATCCTTGAGGAATTTGACATTCTCGATGCCAATGACATGCTTCTTCTTCGCAAGCGTGTGCAAATTCCTCATGCCTGCATGACCAAGTCGTCGATGCCAGAGCCAGCCTTCTGAAGCTTTTGCAAGTAGACACACGGCTGGTTGTGGTCCTGTAGAGAAATCAACAATATACAGGTCTCCTCTCCTAAAGCCTTCGAAGACTTTGGAATTGTCAGCTTCCATAAGCACAACACAATGGTACTTGCCAAAGACAACAACCATATCAAGATCACAAAGCATTGAGACAGACATAAGGTTGTATCCTAGGGACTTAACAAGCATGACTTTGTCCATGTGTCGATCCTTTGTGATCGCAACCTTACCTAGACCCAATACCTGACTTTTGCCTTTGTCAGCAAAGATGATATGCTTCAGATGTGAAGGAGATAATGGAGCATCCATCAATAGATTCTTGTCACCAGTCATGTGATTTGTACATCCACTATCGAGGACCCACTCAGTGGCTTTGGGTTGATCATCCTGCAGATGAATTAGTGCAGCTTACAAACTCATATACTTCATCAGTGAAGAATATGACATCAATTCATCAGATCAATTTCATCAAGCAACAGAACAGATAAAGCAGTGTGAGGACGTGAGAAATGAAAGTTCATTTCTTCATGATTATCCTGCGTCCTATCAGGCATGCCCAGGTCTCCAGCAAATTCTTCAGACGATTACGTACGTCTGGAGACCTGACCCTGCAGAAGAGATTAGTTCTTTTTCTTCACCACCCACATCTGAAGGGGTGGCAAAGAGTTCATCATTCTGCGAGCTCCATACGAGAAGGATGGCATAGAAGCCAGTCCATTTAGTTTCACATAAGAGGGATTAGAGTAAGCATAAGAGTATGTAGAGAAATTCTTCGAGGACTTATGGACATAATGATTTAAAGAATAATGCACATATCCATAATCATTAGATCTTCCCTGCGAAACAGACGGGTTAGCACGATGATGTTCATATGAGGACTTTGATCCATATGAAGAATTTGATCTGGGGTTCCTGTTCTTCACAGGTGGCATCATGATGACATTCACCTGAAGATTTTCAAGGCATCTTTTGGGAACCCAGATTTTCTTCATAGGGGGACCGTTCCTGCAGTTAGTGCCAACATATCTAGCAAATACTTCACCATTCTGATTTTTGAACAGTTTATAGTTGGAGTCAAATGACTCATCATCAGAATGAGGAGATTCACATGCAAATCCAGATAAGTTAGATGGAACAACTGGAGGTCCCTTTGCAGCAACCCATGTAGTTTTGGGGTACTGCTCAGGCTTCCAATATGTACCATCAGCATTGAGTTTCCTTTCAAAGGCAATACCCTCTTTCCTAGCGTTCCTATTGAGGATCTGCTTTTTAAGCACATCACAAAGAGCCTGATGCCCTTTGAGGCTTTTGTACATGCCTGTCATGTACAATTCCTTCAACCCTGCATCATCAGTGATACTAGCAATGTCCTCAAATGAGGAATTAGTGATAGCAGAGGCATGTGAAGAATTTGAAACATTAGCAGCATTTGAACATTCAGGTGAAGAATTAGCAGATTCACGTTCAATGCATTTCAAACATGGAGGAACAAATTCTTCCTGAGAAGCGCTGATTTGTTGAGTAAGTAATGAATCGCGCTCCTTCTGAAGATCTTCATAACTCACTCTTAGCTTCTCAAGATCTTGCTTTCTTTGAAGAAATTCATAAGAAAGCTTCTCATGATCGGATAAGAGAGTGTTATGATGACTTTGAAGATTGTCAAACCTAGTCTGAAATCTCTGAAGATTTTTAGTCAAGACTTTAGTACGATCCATTTCTTCACCCAACATATCATCACTTTTGTCTAGCATGTTTTGAACCTTTTTTAAAGCCCTTTGTTGTTTTACAGCAATCTTAGCAAGTTTAGAATAGCTAGGCTTAAGGTTTTCATCAGATTCATTCTCACTTGATTCAGATGAGGTATATTTGAGTACCTTGGCACCCTTTGCCATGAAGCAATAGGTGGGAGCGTAGTCATCATCCCCTTCATCAGCCTTGTTGGTGAGGTCATTTTCTTCAGTGTTGAAGATAGACTTGCTGACGAATGCAGTAGTGAGAGCTAGGCTCGCCACTCTAGATTTGGACTACTCAGATGACTCCTCTTCCTCATTTTCTTCAGATTCAGCCTCAGAGTCCATTTCCTTGCCAATGAATGCCCTGGCCTTCTTGGAGCTGCTCTTCTTGTGATATGAAGGCTTTGAGGATTTTGATGATGAAGATTTTGTGGATTTCTTCTTTTTCTTCGCATCATCAGAACTGTAATCCTCGTATTTCTTCTTCTTTGATTCCTTTTCCCACTGAGGACAATCTTGAATGTAATGTCTAGGTTTCTTGCATTTGTGGCAGAGCCTCCTCTTGTAGTCACTGGATGAGGAATCACTGCTCCTTGAGGGTCTTCCAAGGCGACCATGTCTTGAGAACGTTTGGAACTTCTTCACGAGCAGAGCCAGATCATGGCTTAGTTCTTCAGGATCACCAAGGCTGTTACCAGAGTCTTCATCTTCGGACTCAGATACTGCCTTGGCCTTCAGTGCACATGATCTGCCATAGCTTGAACCATAGAGATCTCTTTTTCAGCAAGTTGGAACTCATGAGTATTTAGCCTCTCGAGAATATCAGCGGGATCAAGTGACTTGTAATCAGCACGTTCTTGTATCATCAATGCCAGAGTGTCAAATGAGGAATCAAGCGATCTCAGCAATTTCTTCACCACCTCATGGTCGGTGATGTCAGTGGCACCAAGTGCTTGAAACTCATTTGAGATGTCAGTGAGGCGATCGAAGGTTTGTTGAACATTTTCATTGTCAAGTCTTTTGAAGCGGTTGAAGAGATTGCGAAGAACATCAACTCGAGAGTCACGCTGTGCTGAGACTCCTTCATTCACTTTGGACAACCTGTCCCAGATAAGCTTCGCTGTCTCCAAAGCACTCACTCTGCCATGCTGTCCTTTGCTCAGATGGCCACATATGATATTCTTCGCTTGAGAGTCGAGTTGCTTGAATCTCTTCACATCAGCAGCATTCAGAGAAGGTGTGACTGAGGGAATACCACTTTCCACAACATACCAGAGATCGTTATCAATTGACTCAAGATGCATTCGCATCTTATTCTTCCAGTAGGGGTAGTCCGTCCCATCGAAGGTAGGACACCCAGCAGAGACCTTGATCATACATGTGGTCGACATAACTAAAACTCCAGGCGGTTAAACCAAAATCACACAGAACAAGGGAGTACCTTGCTCTGATACCAATTGAAAGTGCGTTATATCGACTAGAGGGCGTGAATAGGCGATTTTTATGAAATTCTTCGCTGAGGAATTTGCCGGTGAGGAAATTCCTTAGCAAAGAACTACTAGCAGCGGAATAAGTACTCAAAAGTAAACATAACAGAATACAGGCATAGTCACCATGATGAAATGAAGACAGGCACAGAGTACAGGAAGCGTAAGCACAGGATGAAGACAATCAGACTGAAGAAATTGAACTGAGGAAATTGAGAAAGTCTTCAGTCAAAGTCTTCAATCACAGATATGAACAAGCACACAACACAGTTATGAGGAAATGAAAGAGTTGAGGAAATGGAACCAGTAAGCTTGGTGAACACAATGATTTGGTAGACCAGTTCCAACTGTTGTCTTAGTTGTAGGTCTGGTTGGAGCGGCTGAGTATTTAAACTCGAGGACACACAGTCCTGAACACGCAGCTCAGGACACCCAGTCCTCACCGTATTCTCCTTGAGCTAAGGTCACACAGACCTCGCCCAATCACTCGTGGTAAGTCTTCAGGCGACTTCCAAACCTTCACAAACTTGGTCACTCGGCAATCCACAATTCCTCTTGGATGCTCTAGACCATGACGCCTAACCGTCTAGAAGAAGCACAATCTTCAAAGGTAACAAGCGTCGGATCCACACAGGATCAATCTCTTCAGTGATGCTCAATCACTTGGGTTTGTAGGTGTTTGGGTTTTGGGTTTTTCCTCACTTGATGATTTTCGCTCAAAGTCCTCGGAGGATGGGTTGCTCTCAAATGACAAGTGTCAGTTTCTCTCGGAGAAGCCAACCAGCTAGTGGTTGTAGGGGCGGCTATTTATAGCCTAGGGAGCAGCCCGACATGATAAGACATAAATGCCCTTCAATAATATGACCGTTAGGTGAGTAGATATTTTGGGACAGCTGGCGCATAGCACAGCAACGGTCGGAAATTTGAGTATCAAATTCCTCTGGGCTATCATGTTCCTCAATGTGTAGGCAATTCACACTGGCGAATTCCTAACTCCTCAGTCAGAACAAATTCCTCAGAGACCAGAAGAACTTCGTCTCTATCACTGAAGAATATGACTGGACTGTATGAGATTTCCAATGGCTTCACTCGAAGGGATTGGTAGGTGTAGGATTTTGAGTTGAGCATCACATGGAAATTTTTCCTTAGTATTTTCTCGACCGCCTTTAACAGTACGGTGTTTCCTATGACTCAAGAAAGAGAAAATGAAACAACGAAAACAAAAGTCTTCATGCTTCATGTTCCTAGAATGAATACCAAGTCTTCAAGGTCACACCAATTTCTTCACTTTCAAAGTCTTTAGAAAGTCTTCAGAATACCAAAGTCTTCAGTTGAAGAACTTTATTTTTAGGGGTCGACTTTCTCTGTAAATATCAAACTCCTCATAGACTTATAGACATGTGTACACTCACAAACGCATCAGTCCCTTAACCTATAAGTCTTCAATACACCAAAATCACTAAGGGGCACTAGATGCACTTACACTAACAAAGTGTGCAAACTCCAGTAATCCATCTATGGACTAGTGCAAGCATCTCGGAGTTGGAATATACGCTTTTATTAGGTGATCAAAGCATATGGTTTTATACAGACTGATGGTGAAGCCTGTATTTACAAGAAAGTGAGTGGGAGCTTTGTAGCATTTCTGATAGTATATGTGGATGACATATTGTTGATCAAAAATGATATATAATTTCTGGATAGCATAAAAGGATACTTGAATAAGATTTTTTTCAATGAAAGACCTCAGTGAAGCTACTTAAATATTGGGCATCAAGATCTATATGGATAGATCGAGACGCTTAATAGGACTTTCACAAAGCACATACCTTGGCAATTTTTTTGAAGAAGTTCAAAATAGATCAGTCAAAGAAAGGGTTCTTGTCTGTGTTGCAAGGTGTGAAGTTGAGTAAGACTCAAAATCCAACCACGGCAGAAGATAGAGAGAGAATGAAAATCATTCCCTATGCCTCAGCCATAGTTTCTATAAAGTATGCCATGTTGTATACCAAACCTATTGTATAACTTGCCATGAGTTTGGCAAGGGGGTACAATAGTGATCTAGGAGTAGATCACTGGACAATGGTCAAAATTATCCTTAGGTACCTAAGGAGGACTAAGGAAATATTTCTTAGTTATGGAGGTGATAAAGAGTTCATCGTAAAGAGTTATGTCGATGCAAGCTTTGACACTGATCTAGATGACTCTAAGTCTCAATCTAGATACAAATTGAACGTAGGAGCAATTAGCTAGAGTAGCTCCATGCAGAGAATTGTAGACACATAAATTTGCACAATACATACGGATCTGAATGTGGCAAACCCGTTGACTAAACTTCTCTCACAAGCAAAACATGATCACACTGTAGTACTCTTTTAGACTCTAGTAAACCCTTTGGGTGTTGGTCACATGGCGATGTGAACTATGGGTGTTAATCACATAAAGATGTGAACTATTGGTGTTAAATCACATGGCGATGTGAACTAGATTGTTGACTCTAGTGCAAGTGGGAGACTGAAGGAAATATGCCCTGGAGGCAATAATAAAGTTGTTATTTTATATTTCCTTATATCATGATAAATGTTTATTATTCATGCTAGAATTTTATTAACCAGAAACTTGATACATGTGTGGATACATGGACAAAACATCGTGTCCCTAGTAAGCCTCTACTTGACTAGCTTGTTAGTCAAAGATGGTTAAGTTTCCTAACCATAGACATGTGTTGTCATTTGATGTATGGGATCACATCATTAGGAGAATGATGTGATGGAAAATACCCATCCATTAGCATAGCATATTGATCGTTCAATTTTATTGCTATTGCTTTCTTCATGTCAAATACATATTCCTTCGACTATGGGATAATGCAACTCCAAGATACCGAAGGAATGCCTTGTGTGCTATAAAACATCACAACGTAACTGGGTGATTATAAAGATGCTCTACAGGTATCTCGGAAGGTGTTTGTTGGGTTGGCATAGGTCGAGAGTAGGATTTGTCACTCCGAGTATCAGAGAGGTATCCTGGGCCCTCTCGGTAATGCACATCATAAGAATCCTTGCAAGCAAAGTAACTAATGAGTTAGTTACAAGATGATGTATTATGGAACGAGTAAAGCGACTTGCCGGTAACGAGATTGAACTAGGTATATGGATACCGATGATCGAATCTCGGGCAAGTAACATACCGATGGACAAAGAGAATAACGTATGTTGTCATAACGGTTCGACCAATAAAGATCTTCGTAGAATATGTAGGAGCCAATATGAGCATCCAGGTTTCGCTATTGGTTATTGACCGGAGAGGTTTCTCGGTCATGTCTACATAGTTCTCGAACCCGTAGGGTCCGCATGCTTAACGTTCAATGACGATTTAGTATTATATGAGTTATGTGATTTGGTGACCGAATGTTGTTCGGAGTCCCAGATGAGATCACGGACATGACGAGGAGTCTCAAAATGGTTGAGAGGTAAGGATTGATATATAGGACGATGGTATTCGGACACCGGAAGTGTTCTGGAGGGTATCGGGTACTTATCGGGTCACTGGAAGGTGTTTCGGGTACCCCCCCGACAATCCTATGGGCCATATGGGCCTTGTGAAGGAACACACCAGCCCATAAGGGGCTGGTGCGCCCTATAAGGCTATAGGAGGAGGAGAAGGAAAGGGGAAGGGAAAGGAAAGTGTGGATTAGGATTCCCACTTCCTTCCCTCACCCCCCCCCCTCTTTCCTTCCCCTTCATGCATACATGGAAAGGGTGGGCGCACGACAAGGCAGGGCCCCTAGGGGGCGGCGGCCAACCCTAGGGCGCCCCTGGCTGCCTCTCCTCCCCTCCCACACACACACACACACACACACACACACACATATATGTGTGTGGGGGGGGGACGGGAGGGGGCGCCTCACAAGCACACACCAACAATGGTTAGCCATGTGCGGCGCCCCCCTCCACAGTTTACGCCTCCGGTCATATCTTTGTAGTACTTAGGTGGAGACTTGCGTGGATCACTTGACCATCACCATCACCACACCATTGTGCTGACAGAACTCATCTTCTTCCTCGACACCTTTGCTGGATCAAGAGGACGAGGGACGTCATCGAGCTGAACGTGTGCAGAACTCGGAGGTGTCGTATGTTTGGTGCTTGATCGGTCGGATCTAGAAGAAGTTCGACTACATCAACCGCGTTGTCAAACGCTTATGCTTTCAGTCTACGATGGTTCGTTGACACACTCTCCCCCACTCGTTGCAATGTATCTCCTAGATAGATCTTGCGTGAGCGTAGGAATTTTTTTGAAATTGCTTGCTACGTTTCCCAACATCATGGACGTCGGCTACGACATCGAGGTCGTCGACAGCGACGGCCTGATGCGGGCTATGTCACAGCTTAAGTTGCCCACCCCCAACCCCTCGGGTTCGATAGCCATCGATCCCGTCGATGGCCCTGCTGCTGATCTCTAGTGGCTCATTGTGAACAATTTGCCATCCTTCATCGCCATGGAGCCCCTTTTGTCATTTCTGAAGGACACTGCAACACTGGCTTGGGATCCTCACCTGCCAAGTCAGACCTCATCGACGACGACCATGACGAGGAGCCCATCTATGACAAGTTTGGAAACCCATGATTTGTTTTGTCGTGCCTCTTCATCGGAGGAATCCCATGATTTTGTTGGGAAACGTAGCATGCAATTTCAAAAAAATCCTATGCTCACGCAAGATCTATCTAGGATATGCATAGAAACGAGAGGGGGAGAGTGTGTCCACGTACCCTCGTAGACTAAAAGCGGAAGCATTTGACAACGCGGTTGATGTAGTCGAACTTCTTCTCGTTCCGACCGATCAAGCACCGAACGTACGGTACCTCCAAGTTCTGCACATGTTCAGCTCGATGAAGTCCCTCGAACTCTTGATCCAGCAAAGTTTCGAGGAAGAGTTCTGTCAGCATGATGGCGTGGTGACGGTGATGGTGAAGTGATCCGCGCAGGGCTTCACCTAAGCACTACGAAGATATGACCGGAGGCGTAAACTATGGAGCGAGGTGCCGCACACGGCTAACAATTGTTGGTGTGTGTTCTAGGCACCCCCTCACCATGTATATATAGGTGGGAGGTGGAGGGGAGCTCCCATGGGGCGCCCCAAGTAGGAGGAATCCTACTTGGGTCCCTAGTCCAATTCGGCCCCCCTTTCATCATTACCGGAAGGGGAAAAGGGAAGAGGGGGGAGGAAGGAAATGGGGGGCCGAACCCCCTCCTCCTTCTCCTATTCGGCATCCTTCCTTAGGGGGCGCACCACCCCTTTTGGGCTTGTGTGCTCCCCTCCTATGGACCATAAGTCCCATTAATCCCCCAGGGGTTCCGGTAACCCCCCCCCCCCCGGCACTCCGATATGTACCTGGTACACCCCGAAACACTTCCGGTGTCCGAATAACATCATCCTATATATGAATCTTTACCTCTCAACCATTTCAAGACTCCTCATCATGTCCGTGATCTCATCCGGAAGTTCAAGCAACATTCAGACACCACATCACATAACTCATATAATACAAAATCATCATCGAACGTTAAGCGTGTGGACCATACGGGTTCAAGAACTATGTAGACATGACTAAGACACCTCTCTGGTCAGTAACCAATAGCGGAACCTAGATGCTCATATTGGTTCCCACATATTCTACGAAGATCTTTATCGATCGTACCGTAATGACAACATATGTTATTTCCTTTGTCATCGGTATGTTACTTGCCCAAGATTCGATCGTCGATATCCTCATAGCTAGTTCAATCTCATTATTGGAAAGTCTCTTTAATCATTCCGTAATACATCTTCCTGCAACTAACTCATTAGTCACATTGCTTGCAAGGCATCTTATGATGTGTATTACCGAGAGGGCCTAGAGATACCTCTCCGATACTCAGAGTAACAAATCATAATATCAATCTATGCCGACCCAACAAACACCTTCGGAGATACCTGTAGAGCATCTTTATAATCACCCAGTTACGTTGTGACGTTTGATAGCACACATGGTATTCCTATGGCATCCGAGAGTTGCATAATCTCATAGTCAAAGGAATATGTATATGACATGAAGAAAGCAATAACAATAAAACTGAACGATCGATATGCTAAGCTAATGGATAGGTCTTGTCCATCACATAATTCTCCTAATGATGTGATCTCGATCATCAAATGACAACATATGTCTATGGTTTGGAAACCTAACCATCTTTGATTAATGAGCTAGTCTAGTAGAGGCTCACTAGGGACACGATGTTTTGTCTATGTATCCACACATGTATCAAGTTTCCGGTTAATACAATTCTAGCATGAATAATAAACATTTATCATGATATAAGGAAATATAAAATAAAAACTTTATTATTACCTCTAGGGCATATTCCCTTCAGTCTCCCACTTGCACTAGAGGCAATAATCTAGATTACATTGTAATGATTCTAACACCCATGGAGTTTTGGTGTTGATCATGTTTTGCTCGTGGAAGAGGCTTAGTCAACGGGTCTGCCACATTCAGATCCGTATGTATTTTGCAAATTTCTATGTCTCCCTCCTTGACTTGATCATGGATGGAGTTGAAGCGTCTCTTGATGTGTTTGGTTCTTTTGTGAAATCTGGATTCCTTTGCTAAGGCAATTGCTCCAGTATTGTCACAAAAGATTTTCATTGGACCCGATGCACTAGGTATTACACCTAGATCGGATATGAACTCCTTCATCAAGACTCCTTCATTTGTTGCTTCCGAAGCAGCTATGTACTCCGCTTCACACATAGATCCCGCCATGACGCTCAGCTTGGAACTGCACCAACTGACAGCTCCACCATTCAATATAAATACGTATCCAGTTTGTGACTTAGAGTCATCTGGATCAGTGTCAAAGCTAGCATCGACGTAACCATTTACGACGAGCTCTTTGTCACCTCCATAAACGAGAAACATATCCTTAGTCCTTTTCAGGTACTTCAGGATGTTCTTGATCGCTGTCTAGTGATCCACTCCTGGATTACTTTGGTACCTCCCTGCTAAACTTATAGCAAGGCACACATCAGATCTGGTACACAGCATAGCATACATGATAGAACCTATGGCTGAAGCATAGGGAATGGCTTTCATTTTCTCACTATCTTCTGCAGTGATCGGGCATTGAGTCTGACTCAACTTCACACCTTATAACACAGGCACGGACCCTTTCTTTGACTGATCCATTTTGAACTTCTTCAAAACTTTATCAAGGTTTGTGCTTTGTGAAAGTCCAATTAATCGTCTTGATCTATCTCTATAGATCTTGATGCCCAATATATAAGCAGCTTCATCGAGGTCTTTCATTGAAAAAGTTTTATTCAAGTATCCTTTTATGCTATCCAGAAATTCTATATCATTTCCAATCAACAATATGTCATCCACATATAATGTTAGAAATTCTATAGAGCTCCCACTCACTTTCTTGTAAAACCATATGCTTGGATCACCTCATCAAAGCGTATATTCATACTCTGAGATGCTTGCACCAATCCATAGATGGATCGCTGGAGCTTGCACACTTTGTTAGCACCTTTAGGAGCGACAAAACCTTCTGGTTGCATCATATACAACTATTCTTCAAGAAATCCATTAAGGAATGCAGTTTTGACGTCCATTTGCCAGATTTCATAATCATAAAATGCGGCAATTGCTAACATGATTCAGACAGACTTAAGCATCTCTACGGGTGAGAAAGTCTCATCGTAGTCAACTCCTTAAACTTGTCGAAAACCTTTCGCGACAAGTCGAGCTTTGTAGACAGTAATATTACCATCAGTGTCAGTCTTGTTCTTGAAGATCCATTTATTCTTTATGGCTCGCCTATCATCGGGAAAGTCAACCAAAGTCCATACTTTGTACTCATACATGGATCCTATCTCAGATTTCATGGCCTCAAGCCATTTATCGGAATCTGGGCTCATCATCGCTTCTTCATAATTCGTAGGTTCGTCATGGTCTAGTAACATGACTTCCAAAATAGGATTATCGTACCACTCTGGTGAGGAACGTGCTCTGGTTGACCTACAAGGTTCGGTAGTAACTTGATCTGAAGTTTCATGATCATTATCATTAGCTTCCTCGCTAGTTGGTGTAGGCATCACTGGAATGGTTTTCTATTGTGAGCTACTTTCCAATTCGAGAGAAGGTACAATTACCTCATCAAGTTCTACTTTCCTCCCACTCACTTCTTTTGAGAGAAACTCCTTCTCTAGAAAGGATTCATTCTTAGCAACAAAGATCTTGCCTTCGGGCCTGTGATAGAAGGTGTACCCAACAGTTTCTTTTGGGTATCCAATGAAGACACACTTCTCCGATTTGGGTTTGAGCTTATTAGGGTGAAGCTTTTTCACATAAGCATTGCAACCCCAAACATTAAGAAATGACAACTTAGGTTTCTTGCCAAACCACAGTTCATACGGTGTCGTCTCAACGGATTTAGACGGTGCCCTATTTAAAGTGAATGCAGTTGTCTCTAATGCATAACCCCAAAATGATAGTGGTAAATCGGTAAGAGACATCATAGATCGCACCATATCTAATAAAGTATGGTTACGATGTTCAGACACACCATGACGTTGTGGTGTTCCAGGTGGCATGAGTTGTGAAACTATTCCACATTGTTTTAAATGAAGGCCAAACTCTTAACTCAAATATTCGCCTCCACGATCAGATCGTAGAAACTTTATTTTCTTGTTACGATGATTCTCCACTTCACTCTGAAATTCTTTGAACTTTTCAAATGTTTCAGACTTGTGTTTCATTAAGTAGATATACCCATATCTGCTCAAATCATCTGTGAACGTCGGAAAATAATGATACTCGCCGCGAGCCTCAACACTCATCGGACCACATACATTGGTATGTATTATTCCCAATAAGTCAGTAGCTTGCTCCATTGTTCCGGAGAACGGAGTTTTAGTCATCTTGCCCATGAGGCATGGTTCGCAAGTATCAAATGATTCATAATCAAGTGATTCCAAAAGCCCATCTGCATGGAGTTTCTTCATGCGCTTTACACCAATATGACCTAAACAACAGTGCCACAAATATGTTGCACTATCATTATCAACTTTGCAACTTTTGGCATCAATATTATGAATATGTGTATCACCACAATCGAGATTCAATAAAAATAGACCACTCTTCAAGGATGCATGACCATAAAAGATATTACTCATATAAATAGAACAACCATTATTCTCTGATTTAAATGAATAAGCGTCTCGCATCAAACAAGATCCATATATAATATTCATGCTCAACGCTCGCACAAAATAACAACTATTCAGGTCTAAAACTAATCCCGAAGGTAGATGTAGAGGTAGCGTGCCGACGGCGATCACATTGACCTTGGAACCATTCCCGACGCGCATCGTCACCTCGTCCTTAGCCAATCTTCGTTTAATCCGTAGCCCCTGTTCGAGTTACAAATATGAGCAACCGAACCAGTATCAAATAACCAGGCGCTACTATGAGCATTAGTAAGGTACACATCAATAACATGTATATCACATATACCTTTGTTCACTTTTCCATCCTTCTTATCCGCCAAATACGTGGGGCAGTTTCACTTCCAATGACCAGTCCCTTTGCAGTAGAAGCACTCAGTTTTAGGCTTAGGTCCAGATTTGGGCTTCTTCCCGGGAGTGGCAACTTGCTTTCCATTCTTCTTGAAGTTCCCCTTCTTTCCTTTGCCCTTTTTATTGAAACTAGTGGTCTTGTTAACCATCAACACTTGATGCTCCTTCTTGATTTCTACCTCCGCAGTTTTGAGAATAGCAAAGAGCTCGGGAATTGTCTTATCCATCCCTTGCATATTATAGTTCATCATGAAGCCTTTGTAGCTTGGTCGCGGTGATTGAAGAACTCTGTCAATAACACTATCATCTGAAAGATTAACTCCCAACTGAGTCAAGTGATTATGATACCCAGACATTTTGAGTATGTGTTCATTCATAGAACTGTTCTCCTCCATTTTGCAGCTATAGAACTTGTTGGAGACTTCATATCTCTCAACTCGGGCATTTGCTTGAAATATTAACTTCAACTCTTGGAACATCTCATATGGTCCATGACATTCAAAATGTCTTTCAAGTCCCGATTCTAAGCCGTAAAGCATGGCACACTAAACTATCGAGTAGTCACCAGATCGAGCTTGCCAGACGTTCATAACATCAGCATCTGCTCCTGCAGCAGGCCTTTCACCTAGCGGTGCATCTAGGAAATAATTCATTTGTGCAACAATGAGGATAATCCTCAAGTTACGGACCCAGTCCGTGTAGTTGCTACCATCATCTTTCAACTTAGCTTTCTCTAGGAACGCATTAAAATTCAAGGGAACGGCAGCATGGGCCATTGATCTACAACATAGATATGCAAAAACTATCAGGACTAAGTTCATGATAAATCAAGTTCAATTAATCATATTACTTAAGAACTCCCACTTAGATAGACATCCCTCGAGTTATCTAAATGATTACAGGATCCAAATCAACTAAACCATGTCCGATCATCACGTGAGATGGAGTAGTCATCAATGGTGAACATCTCTATGTTGATCATATCTACTATATGATTCATGTTTGACCTTTCGTTCTCCATTGTTCCAAGGCCATGTCTGTACATGCTAGGCTCGTCAAATTTAACCCGAGTATTCCGCATGTGCAAAATTGTCTTGCACCCGTTGTATGTGAACGTAGAGCCTATCACACCCGATCATCACGTGGTGTCTCAGCACGACGAACTATCACAATGGTGCATACTCAGGGAGAACACTTATACCTTGAAATTTTTAGTGAGGGGTCATCTTATAATGCTACCGCCGTACTAAGCAAAATAAGATTCATAAAAGATAAACATCACATGCAATCAAAATATGTGACATGATATGGCCATCATCATCTTGTGCTTTTGGTCTCCATCTCCAAAGCACTGTCATGATCTCCATCGTCACTAGATTGACACCTTGATCTCCATTGTAGCGTCGTGGTCGTCTCGCCAACTATTGCTTCTACAACTATTGCTAACGCATAGTGATAAAGTAAAGCAATTACATGGCGTTTGCATTTCATACAATAAAGAGACAACCATAAGGCTCCTGCCAGTTTCCAGTAACTTTTACAAAACAAGATCATCTCATACAATAACGTGTATCACATCATGTCTTGACCATATCACATCACAACATGCCCTGCAAAAACAAGTTAGACGCCCACTACTTTGTTGTTGCAAGTTTTACGTGGCTGCTACCGTTCTTACCTACGCATGAAAACCACAACGGTGATTTGTTAAGTTTGATGTTTTGACCTTCAACAAGGACCGGCCGCAGTAAAATTCCATTCAAATAAAGTTGGAGAAACAGACACCCGCCAGCCACCTTTATGCAAAACTAGTTCCATGTTTGTTGGTGCAACCGGTCTCATGAATGTGGTCATGTAAGGTTGGTCCGGGCTGCTTCATCCAACAATACTGTCGAATCAAAATAATACGTTGGTGGTAAGCAGTATGACAATCACCGCCCACAACTCTTTGTGTTCTACTCGTGCATATCATCTATGCATAGACCTAGCTCGGATGCCACTGTTGGGAAACGTAGCATGCTATTTCAAAAAAAATCTACACTCACACAAGATCTATCTAGGAGATGCATAGCAACAAGAGGGGGAGAGTGTGTCCACATACCCTCGTATACCGAAAGCGGAAGCGTTTGACAACGCGGTTGATATAGTCGAACTTCTTCTCGTTCCGACCGATCAAGCACCGAACGTATGGCACCTCCGAGTTCTACACACGTTCAGCTCGATGACGTCCCTCAAACTCTTGATCCAGAAAGTGTCAAGGAAGAGTTCCGTTAGAACGATGGCGTGGTGACGGTGATGGTGAAGTGATCCGCGCAGGGCTTCGTCTAAGCACTACGAAGATATGACCGAAGGTGTAAACTGTGGAGGGGGACGCCGCACACAGCTAACAATTGTTGGTGTGTGTTCTAGGCGCCCCCTCCCCACGTATATATAGGTGGGGGAGCGGAGCTGCCATGGGGAACCCCAAGTAGGAGGAATCCTACTTGGGTCCCTAGTCCAATTCGGCCCCCCCCCCCTTTCCTTATTACCGGAAGGGGGAAAGGGAAGAGAGGGGGAGGAAGGAAGGAAAGGGGGGCCGAACCCCCTCCTCCTTCTCCTATTCGGCCTCCCTCCTTAGGGGGGCGCACCACCCCTTGTGGGCTGGTGTGCTCCCCTCCTATGCCCCATAAGGCCCATTAATCCCTCGGGGGGTTTCGGTAACCCCCCCCCCCCCCCCGGTACTCCGATATGTACCTGGTACACCCCGAAACACTTCCGGTGTCTGAATATCATCATCCTATATATGAATCTTTACCTCTAGACCATTTCGAGACTCCTCGTCATGTACATGATCTCATCCGGAACTCCGAACAACATTCGGTAACCAAATCACATAACTCATATAATACAAAATCATCATCGAACGTTAAGCGTGCGGACCCTACGGGTTCGAGAACTATGTAGACTTGACTGAGACACCTCTCCGGTCAATAACCAATAGCGGAACCTGGATGCTCATATTGGTTCCCACATATTCTATGAAGATCTTTATCGGTCATACCATAATGACAACATACGTTCTTCCCTTTGTCATCGGTATGTTACTTGCCCGAGATTCGATCGTTGGTATCTTCATACCTAGTTCAATCTCGTTATTGGCAAGTCTCTTTACTCATTCTGTAATACATCATCCTGCAACTAACTCATTAGTCATATTGCTTGCAAGGCTTCTTATGATGTGTATTACCGAGAGGGCTCGTAGATACCTCTTCGATACTCGGAGTGACAAATCGTAATCTCGATCTATACCAACCCAACAAACACCTTCGAGGATACCTGTAGAGAATATTTATAAGCACCCAGTTATGTTGTGACATTTGATAGCACATAAGGTATTCCTCCGGTATCCGAGAGTTGCCTAATCCCATAGTCAAAGGAATATGTATATGACATGAAGAAAACAATAGCAATAAAATTGAACAATCAATATGCTAAGCTAACGGATGGGCCTTGTCCATCACATGATTCTCCTAATGATGTGATCCCATTCATCAAATGACAACACATGTCTATGGTTAGGAAACTTAACCATCTTTGATTAACGTGCTAGTCTAGTAGAGGCTCACTAAGGACATGGTGTTTTGTCTATGTTCCACACATGTATCAAGTTTCCGGTTAATACAATTCTAACATGAATAATAAACATTTATCATGATATACGGAAATATAAAATAACAACTTTATTATTGCCTCTAGGGCATTTTTCCTTCAGATTTGTTTTCTCGAACCCCTTTTGTAGTGAGAATATGTCATGTATTTATTGCTATAATTGGTTGTTTGCATTACACCTTGTTTATTTCAAAGGTTTTTGGTTGTTCGGTTGTTTGTAGTTAGCATATGTCCAGTTTCAATTGCTATCTTTGGTTGTTCATAGTATGCCTTCTTTATTTCAGTTATTCACAATGTGATGTTCTATATGTGCAAGTATGAACTGTGCAATTCAATTTCATCAATACCAGTTTCAGCAATACCTCTATGAATGACTATATTTGGTTGTTGTTAAGCATGTTCTATTTAACACGCCTTTCCATTTGATTTAACAATAGCTAGTGTACTTAGACCTGCATAATACTAGTTTGGATGACATTAGTTTGCTTGTTTTTAAATGTTAGGCTTGTTGCAGTTAACACACCTTTCCACTTCTTGTTTTGGTTAACTAACATGCTTAAACCTTCGCCCTCAAGCTATCATTTGGAGATTATGTTGTCTACCATGGATATATTTAGTTGATGTTTAGCCTGTTGTGCTTAACATGCCTTTAGATGTACTTACATAGGATAATATTGGGAACAACTGTTGTTTACCATCAAGGTTAGTTTCATCCCATAGCTTATATATACTCATTATTCGGGATATCGGTAGCTGGTACCATATATGCAGGGGGCTGATAAGGAATTAGTCGTCGAATTGGACATTTAACTGAATATATCTGTAACCCATTTATCAGTAGGTTAAGTAGGGCCATATCTAACATATCTGAGGCTACATAGGTTGCCACACAATGTTTCCAAACTTTCCAAAGTTTGGGGTTGTTTGGTTTGTGACTAAAATTGCCAAAGGTTGCCACACCTAAGGTTAAGTTTGATCAACTTAGATGAGAGCCCCCCCCCTGTGTCGTCTCCCTCTGGCGACTTGGAGGCAACCCCTACCGCGCCGCCGCCGGCACCTTCCCCCACCCCTCCTCTGCTTCGCTGCCGGCGGAGGGGATGTGAGCTAAGCCGCGCGTGCCCCTGGGATGGCGGCGGCGGGGCTCTCGCGGCTGGGTTCACACAGATCTGAGGAGGCTGACTCTCGTCGTGATGGCTCAGGTGGGCGTCCGGCGTTGGATCCGGGGCTGCTGCCTCCCGTCGCGGTGGCTCGTGTGCCGGCTGGCTCCTGTGGCCGCGTCTTGCAGTGCAGGCAGGCTCGTCATGGGCGCTGGGGGCGGATCTGTGTCACCCTGCGCGAGGTGACGACGCTGGGGGCACGGTGCCGGCCTCCCGTGCTATGGTGGTTTGTCCTGGGCACGAGCGGCGACGTCCTTCCTGTAGCCCCGCTGATTTGGATGGTTGCTGGTGGTGCGTTCCGCTGGACTGGCTGGATCCGGTTGGATCGGCCCGTGTTTGTCCGGCTTGGGCAGAGGAGGGTGGTGGTGAGTACTACTGGTGGAGGTGGTGGGGTGGTGGGAGGTGGTGGCGGTGCTGCTGCAGCCGGTCTTGATCTCACTGCCTTCTGTTGGCGCCGCGAGCTCCTCGGTTCTAGTCTCCGACGGGTGCGCGGTGGCGCGCGTGGGGCGTGCCGCCGCACCTGATGTTTGGCTCCAGATCGGACCATGGTGATTCCTGGCCTCGGGCAGTGCTCCTCTGCTCCTTTCCAGCATGGTGCACGGCAGGGCATGGCGTCCTGCGCTGCGTCCGGGGGCCTGCGCTTAGTCGGCCGTTGATGGATCTGGTGCCTAGTGCTGACGTTTGGTGTCGGTGGTCTCCGCAGGGTGCGGTTGGCTCCGGTGGCTTGTCGTGCTTCTTCGTCTCTCGAAGGGTTCGATGGTGGTGGTGGTCAGGTGTCGTCTTGTTGTAGGGATGTGCTCAAACTCCAGGTGAGAACCCTGCATCGACTATGTCGATGCCGGTGGCAACGACGTCTATGGACGTCGTTTTCCTTGCAGGAGGTGTCATTGTGGAGCTCCAGCACCTACAACTTTTGCTTTGTGGGCCCCAAGTGAAAACCTAAGATCAGGCAATGCTAGATCGGATGGCGGTGTTGTGTCCTCGGCAACACTACCTCCTCGGTGGCGTCATCTTGGAGACCCAAATGACGGCTCATGTTGTTGCGTGTGGTTGAGGGTGGCCCGCGTGCTGGTGGAGCTGGGGCCTGCTCAGGACTAATGGTGGTGTATTCTTCTTCATGTGTTTCTCTTCAGTTGTCCTGCGTGTGGTCTCCGGCCTGCTTCTATGCATGCTCCTGACCATGTTCTGTTGAGGCGAGCCTCGGGCTCTTGGTCTTGTCTTGGTTCACCTTTGCTCAATGACAACGCAATGACGCCTCCCCGACTTGCTAATCGTCTTGAACTTCCGTGGTGGAGCGCCCAGTCAAGGTTCGTGTTAAGCTTTGGCACAAGGTTCGTCTTAAGCTTTGGCACTCGTTGACTGTGGATGCTCCTCTGTTGTGCCGTGGGGTTTGATACGCACGTCGGTGTGGTGAGTTAGGCTGTTTGTAGAGTCTTGGTATTGTGATCCCTCGACGCACCCCTCATCTACCTGGTCCTATTAGTATGCTAGCTAGGTCATGTCTTATGTTGGGCGTCCTGCTCCTCTCCTTTCCTTGTAACACTTGTTACTTGTCTGGTTTTCGTCTCGGTTTTCCTCATAAACGGGGTCAATTTGTTAAGGTTTTCGATCCGGTTTTCCTTATAAACTGGATCACTCTCCTAGCATTATGGCCACTTTGAGCAATATATTCAGGTGGAGGGATTCCTCCCCCGGTGATTCTAAAAAAATCAACTTAGATGAGTGTTTGGTTCAGCCACACCTTAGGCAAACCACACTAGGGCCCCACATGACATACACACAAAAAGTGTGGCAAGATTCTCGTAGGTTTGCCAACTTGTGGCTCTCATTTTAAATAACTAACCTTAGGCAAGTTTGGCAACATTGTATGGCAAAGTGTGGCATTGCTAGGCCTAAAACCATACATCCATGTATTAGTTCTTCAAAATGAGAGCCACAAGTTGGCATGCCTAAGAGAATCTTGCCACACTTTTTGAGAGAATGTGATGTGGGGGGCCATAGTGCGGCTTGCCTAAGGTGTGGCTTGAATCGAACACACGTCAGTTGGTCAAACTTGCCTAACCTTAGGTGTGGCAACCATTGGCAAACTTTAGTACAAACCAAGAGTGTTACCTTGATGTTCTGATGATGTCTAGGTATACATAGAAGAGCAGCAAGAACAACAACAACATAGCATCAGTTAACTGCAATTAATCAGTTGATATTTGTAAAAATGTAATAAATTCCCTCCACCCCATAATATAAGATGTTAATTCATCCAATATGTTAGTATATTGGATGTTATAAGATCTTATATAATGGGATGGAGGGAGTGTTGTACTACACCATTGTGCAATTGTTGTTTAGCTTCTAATATTAACTTGGTGCTTTTAGGTACATATGTCATTGGTAAAGATCCGTGCTTTCTACATATGGGGCAATGAGATATTGATGAACCAACATCAAGTGAGGAAACTCATAAAGATTGTTAGTAAAATGGGTCAAAAGATGGCAATTAAACTATTTGTTTACATTTTATCCAAGACAACAGTGAACTGTCGCATGATAAGTAAGAACTCTGCAGCCTTCTTTTTACTGGCCATAATGAGTTGTGTTAGATGACAATGTCTGAATCTTTTTCCTTTGCAGTGGTTCCCGAAGCAGTTTACTCAAGATTACCTCTCAAACTACATGATTGGTGGGCATGCAAAGGTTAAAGTATTTCTACCAGAACACAATGACTATCTAGATGTCCTCATGAGTCATGAAGATAGTGAAGGATGGGCGGTCGGCCATCACAAGGGGTTGGACTAGAGTTGTGTGTGCCTTTTGCATGGAGGAGAGCACAATACAGGCATTCCACTTCACCTTGTTCATCAACCAGGATGTCTTTTGCATCTTTCTTTACCGTGTTTAATAGTACAAGTATACAACCCTAGTACATCATTCTTTATTTGGTGCTTATGTAATTCTTGAACATATGTACCCGCAAAATCAAATAGTGCATTGGTTGTTGAACCTGATGGATATGAATAAAGTTATAGCCAACTTTCAAATTCAAATTTGGTACAATTTTAAATAGCAGCGATTAAATTAGGGTCAAAATATGCTTTGTAGGTTGTTACGGCGCATACGGTCTATAAAGCACAAACGTTTGGGATATACATCATAATCCGACACAATTTGCAGCGAGGAAACATGTGTGACCATGCACACAGTTGCCATTTGAGAAGCGTGTGTGATGTCAGACAATATCACAAACAGTGCGAGCAAACTAAATGTTTGTGATAGTCTCCTTATCGTACATGGTTTACAATCATGAACTGTTTTGGATGTCGTAGGCATCATAAACATTGTACCACATAATAGCATGTGCGATAATTATCTTATATGACACTGGTACGAAGGTCCGACGTTTCGTAATCCTATTTGACACTTGTACGATGATTATCTAATCTCCTTAATTACATATCGCATATGGTTCAGGAGAAGTGACTATGTGTGATAGTCTCCTTATCATACACGCTCTGCAACCATGAACTGTTTGTGATGGGGCGTGCATGATAAACGTTGCACCACCTAATAGCATGTGCAATGTTAATGCCAGCACACACGAGTAGCAAGGATAGGGCATTTGGGATATTCGATATATCATAAACAGTTGTGTGACGAATCGCATTTGGGATAGATGCGGGCATCGCATATGCTTTGTTCTGGAAAACGTATGAATTCCTACTCCCTATCCTCGACGGTTTTTGGGTCATGTGGGAAGGACCCCCTATTGCACACACTGGCAAGGCGACGGTTTTAAATGACGTCGCAGAAAGGGGTCAAAACCGTTTGTATAGCAGCTCGTTGTACCAATGTGTAAGCCTCATATATCCACCTCAAAACAACCACCATACCTACCTATCATGGCATTTCCATAGTCATTCCGAGATATGTTGCCATGCAACTTCCACAATCACTAGTCACATGACTTGTCTGTTCATCATCATATTGCTTTGTATGATCATAGAGCTGACATGATATTTGTGGCAAATCCACCGTTCATCATTGTTATACATGTTACGCTAGATCATTGCACATCCTGGTACACTGCTAGAGGCATTCATATAGAGTCGTATTCTTTTTCAGTTTCATCAAGTTGTGAGTAAATAAAAGTGTTGATGATCATCATTCTTAGAGCATTGTCCCGGTGAGGTAAAGAATGATGGAGACTGATGAGTCCTCGAAAAAGTGGGGATGAGGTTTGTGATATTGTTCTAAAAAAAGAGAGAAAATAAGAAAAAGAAAACAAAAAATGAAAATGAGAGAAAAAGCGAGAAGTACAATGCTACTATCCTCTTACCACACTTGTGCTTCAAAGTAGCACCATGTTTGTCGTGGTTTTGTCACGGCAGATGTCCTAGAGAAAGGACTTAGTCATGGAGCCATCGCGACAGGTTAGCTTGAAGGGGTTAAAGCGGACACAGGGACGCAAGAGAGTTTATACTAGTTCGGCCCCTTCGATGAAGGTAAAAGCCTATGTCTAGTTGTGATGGGATTGATGGGGTTTCGATGACTAGGGAGCAAACAAGCTTCGCCTATGTCTCGAGTTCTTGTCTCCCTTCTGAACCGCCGCCGGGTCGTCCCCTTATATACACAGGTGACGCCCGTTGGTTCACAGATTCCCAATACCGGCTCATAGATGTGTCCGGTTTGGTCTCTACTTATTCCTAAATTACAATACAAGTTACATACCAACGCCGGTTTACGGCTACATGCCTTGAACTGACTATGGGCCTTGAGCCCTCATCTGCCTTCTTGGGTTTCAACATAGTTAACTACTAAAGAAGTTAACTCGGCCCAGATAGGCCGGTTTACGCCCAGTAGTGATATCCTCAACATTAGGCCCCAGATTGATTTGAACAGGTTCATGTCAATCCTTAGAAAAAAATTTCATCTTCAACACCTTCTTGTAGTTTGTTGAATCGCCGTGATGTCATCTTCTCTGGTCATTGTAAACCGGCGTGACGTCACCTGTTATAAAGAAACTTATCCATGATACCTTTTTTGTTTAATAGGTCTGCGACAATCGAGGCGACAGCTCCGTTTTCAGACCCACAGTTCCTTGATTTTCGCGCCTGACACATGCCCCTTGCCTTATAAATAAGACCGAAGGGTCATTTCTTTTTTCCCCTCCGTGCCCTTCTGCTTCGTCTTCCCCGCGTCGTCCAGCTTTGGAGCTCCGCCGCCGTCGACGACTTCTGCTCCAACCTTGGCCGCTACATCACCCTGATTGTACCAGAGCATCGCGGCGACCTTCTGTTTCTTCCTTGGCTCCGGTGAGTTCTTCACCTTTTCCTCCGTATATCCGTTCTAGGGTTTCCAAGTTCTTCAGTGTTCATCGTCTGGTTTGTACTCATATGATAGATCCTAGATGAACCTGTGAACCTTTGCTCTGTGTAGCGGTAGTTCTTAGCATCCGCCTTTACTTATATGCCTCAAGACCATAGATCTACCTGTATCTCTGCCCATTGATTCGGTACTGTTCTTTTTTGAACCTTGAATATTTTCCTTCTTTTCTGAACTTGCTTCAAATCCGTCGCTGTAGAGAAATCTTGTGAAATCTGTTTCTGTACACTTATCTATCCGCAATCTCAACTGTTTCAATGCTTACATCCGGCGGTTTAACTTTGTAGAAAAATTGCCAAACCGGTATATACCATTAGTCCCCTTGTTGAACCGCCAGATTCTGTTGCTTCATGAAACTCCGGTTTAGATAGAGTTGTCTCCGGTTTAACATTGTACATACCAGTGCACTTTAATAAATGCATTCTTGAACCGGAATTACCTATCTTGTAGATTTCATCATGGCCAAGCAAGTATATGAGTGCAACTGGGTTCCTTCTCGCGTCACAGAGACTCAACTGAATAATTTAGTCCTGATCGGCGCTTTAGGCAGCAAAAACACCATCCATTGGAGAGCTCCTGGCAAAGAATGCCCTCCCACACCTCAAGAAGGAGAGGTCGTCGTTTTCGTAGATCACTTAGCCCGGGGCTTTAAGCCGCCCAGTTCTAAATTTTACCGGGGCGTTTTAGCCAATTTTCAACTCCACCCACAAGACACTAGTCCCAACTCTGTTACAAACATGTGTCACTTCCAAGTGCTCTGTGAGGTGTTTTTTCAAGAGGAGCCCACAGTGGAGTTGTTCAGAGACTGTTTCCATCTAAACCGTCGTAGTGAGTTTTCTGACGGTTCCAATACGGAATTGTGCGGTGTGGCGATTCAGAAAAGGAAAGAGGTCACATACCCTCACGCCAAGCTGCACAGCCACCCCAAAGAGTGGAATCAAACATGGTTCTATTGCAGAGACACCTCCCCTGCTGGTGAAAATCCTTTGCCTGGCTTTCGTCCAGAGTGGCTTAGCAATACACACCCCTTTCCGCAAAGGTTGACTGCCAAGGAGAGAAGCAAATACGCTCCTCAACTGTCCAAGCTCAGAGCCTTCATGGCCAATGGTTTAACAGGAGTTGATCTCGCTCGCTGTTGGATATCATGGAGCATACTGCCCCTTAGTCAGCGCTCCGGTTTGATGTGCGAGTATACTGGCAGTGTTGATGACCCATTGCGACATGCTAACATCCAGCTTACCGACGAAGAAATCACAGAGGCTGTGAATAAAATGCTGAATGAACCGGAACACGTCTGTGCTCGAACCGGCCTGCTTCCCTTCTGTGCCACCAACAAACCGCCAGCTGTAAGAGTTTGATTGTTCTTTTTTCTGAACCTGTTATTGATATATCTGGTCATTGTTTAATATCAATGCCTGTTTAAACAGGGCAATGATCCATTTTGGAGCAAGAAACTGCCGCGGGAGAAAACAGAAAAACCAGATAAACCGGAAAGATCAATCCGGCAAAAGACTAAAGCTGTGAAGAAGACTACCCACAGGAAAAGAACCACTGCATCCACTGATCCGGCCGCTGATGACGATGTGGGTAACCCGGACCTTGAGGTAGAACTTGATTCACTTGGCTTATTTTTCACGCGCCTTATTGATGATGATATTTGTCAGGATGATGCCGAAGCCAGTCATGCTGATGTTGCACAGGTAATTATTCTTTCCTCCAATTCAGATCCTTTGCCTTCACTAAAAATCTGTCAGGCAAACCAGAAGGTTAAATTTTCTCATCCTCTTGCTTACTTGGATCCCAAATTTCTTATGAAGACCCAACAGCACGAAGCTCGCCGCACGACCCGGCATAGTGGCCAGGTAGTTACCTCCGCCGGTTTACCGAATAGTCCGGTTCGGAAACGCCATTCAGAGGTCCTAATTTGCCTGTCAGTGCTTGTCCTAAAATGGGCTGTTTTCGTCAACCTCTTAATCCGTCTGACTCCGATTATCAGGTCACTTCCTATTCATCATCTGGCGAGTCATCAGCTACCCAGCTGCCGCCGCTCAAAATGGTGCTTGGGTAAGCCATACTTATCATAACGCTTCTGGTGTATTACTTTGTAGCATATACTATACTGACCTTTGTTACTCCTTTCAGGGCCAAGCCTAAGCCAAGCAAGAAGGCTCGCCTAGATAAAGCGGCTGAAGAAGATGCTATTCCTGAACCGGACAAAGTACTCAACCCTGAAGCGGCCATCCATGAGGATGTGCCAAACGACCCACCACCACAAGATGATGATTTTATTACTGAAGAGAGACATGTTGATACCTCCGGTCCTGTTGACCAGCCCAGAAGCCCCATCCGGATTGAGAAATCCACCAGTCCATCCAAGTCTACTGATAAACTGACGGCCCCAATGCAAACCGGCGACGCCAAGGATGATGAAGTTGTTATTACTGGCATTGTCCATACAGAGTCAAGCAATCCTGTCGCTTTGTCTAAACATACTGCCAAGGAAGAATTTGCTGCCTTTGGCAAGGGCAAGTGGAATGTTGATCTGGCGACTTACGCTGCTCTGAACGCCCAAGACATCCATTCCGGCTATCTGAACCGGCTATATACCAGTCGTGACTATGAAGCCGGTCTGGTTAACATGATGAAAGATAAATATGAGGTAACTTCCATATGCTCTCTCCTGCTTGTATGCTTCAATTCTTGCTGACTCACCTAGCACCCAAGGACCGGTTTGTAATCTTCTTTCAAACCGGGACTTACTAATATAAATCTTAATGCCTCGAAATTCGCTGATGTAGCCCCCAAGGGCCGGTTCAACTTAGTGTAGTTAAACCGGGACTTAAGTAATTAATATCGCCGCATCAGAACTTATTTGAACAAATAGCCATTAGCCCCCAAGTGCCAAGTTGAATACTTGTATTGAGCTTGGGACTTTATAATCAAGTGAAACATGAAGATCAAATAGGCATTAGCCCCCAAGCGCCAAGTGCATAACTTGTTATGTGGTTGGTGCTTCAATTCTTGCACTGCTTGCTGAATCATATAACTGTCTATATGCAGGCTGAGCTGAAGACAAAAGAGACCCAAATCGCCGATCTCCAAGAAAATCTGAAGTCCCAGCAGACTGAAACCTCAAAAGCAAAAGAGTAGTTGACCAGCGCCTTAAGCGTCATGGAACAGCTTAAGAAGGATTTCAAGAAGGAGCGGGCGGATTGGGCTACTGAAAAATCCGCTTTAACCAAACGAGCAGAAGACGCCGAGGCCGCACTAAAACTGGTGGTGGATGAACTGACCAGCATAACTCGGCCAATGGTGCATGCCATGACCGCTGCTATCTTTGGTAAGCCGGTTTGATTTCTGAATTGATTCTGCCGTCTTACAGAGCTGCCGATTTGTTAACCCTTTGTGATATTTCAGGGACACGCATTGGTCATTTGGGGTCAGATGTACGGAAGAAATTGAAAGCCGCCTATACGTTGATCAAACAACTGTACACTGGTGCACAGCGGATCATCTGTACTGCATCCCACAACAAGTCGGTGCCCACTTTGATTCAGGACACTCTGCAGAAACTGTCGGTGCTTCCTGCCCGGGTGGAAGAGATGAAGAAATCTGCTGCTCGAACCGGTGCGATCAATGCCTTAATCCGGGCAAAAGCTTGGGTGCCGGATTTTGATCCTATTAAAGCGGCTCAGGGCTATCCCAGCTTGAAGGAAGACGGGTCAGAGTTTAGTGAAGCGGGTCTGCAAGCAATAAACCAGGAGGTGCATCCGCTAGCTTGTCAATTGGCTGAAGAAGCAGACTTGTCTCATTATCAAGCCCAATATGACAATCAAAACAAGCGAGTAGCTGCACCAATTCATGAAGCGGAAAATCTTATCCCTCCAATCCGTAAGCATACTTACGCTCCTGATATTGAACCGTCGTTGTTGATCCATGATGAAGCTGTCTTTCGAGCATTAATGGGAATCGACTGGACAACTGTTGATTTCCAGCTGCTGGGTAGAGAAACTGAAGTTGAAGCGGCGCGGGATGACCCACAACCATCAGGCCAGGCTGGTGACCAAGCTTGAACCAGAAGCCGGTTTAAACTGCTTCTCCTTTGAAAAAACAATGATCTTGTTTTGGGTACCGTGTTGCCTTGTAATAGGCTAGCCGATACTCTTGATTTTGATATGCCTTCGTGCATAATTACTGCAACTTGTTCTTCCTTTGGGTGATGAACTTTCCAAAGTATTTTCTGCAATATAAAAATCTTAAAGTGCCACCGCGGTTGTACCGTCAGGAAGAGTGTGATGTCTGCATATGTGAAATCAAAATATCTGAAATGTAAGGATATGATCAAATCTTTGAGATACATGATACCTGCCATCGTTGGGCATGAAGTTGGCTTAGCCAATCTTGAAACGGAGGTTTCATAAACCCACACTGTTGGAGGAGATAGCAGCTCCTTTTTATAATGCCGGTTTACCATGTAAACCGTGCCGGGTTATAATAAAGCACCGTGTTACTCCGTAATAGGATGTTAACAAAAAATCAAACCGGGCAAATAGTCTCCGGATTAAAAATGAACAGTGTTCTGTCAATTGACAGTGTGAACCGGTTTTAAAATTTTGTCGGTTTAAAAAACGCAACAAAAAGAAAGAAATATCTATCAAAGAAAATTGTGAAGCAAAGGCAATGATAAAACCATTTGCAAAAGGAGGCTTATTTGAGCCGATTAGATGGCGTTACCATGGTCGAACATGACCAAGCTCCCGATAGGTGTAGCTATGGTTCAAGTCAGCCAGGTCCCCAAATGAAACCGTGGCATTTATGCCAATCAAGAGGCGTGGCAATGGTTCGGGTTCGACCAAGCCCCCAAGTGATTATGTGGCCTTAGGCCGATCAAGAGGCGTGACTGGTTTAGACGTGACCAAGTCCCCAAGTGATCTGGTGCCTATCAAGAGGTGTTGCATTGGTTCATACACGACCAAGCCCCCAAGTGATATAACATGATGCTTTTGAAAAGCTAACTCAAGGGGTAAACCGGAGGCCGCTTTAGAACAACTCCGTGTAACCACACATGATGTAAAAGGATAGATACCCCGCTTCAGCTGAGGTTCCGGTTTATTATATTTAATCATAATATATACATCATCGTAATATGTACATAAGTAGAGCCAATGGCTCAGGTATAGTAAGGCCAAAGATGAGCTATGTTCCACGGCCTGTTGGTCTCTTCCTCTGATGTATGTGAGTCTTTATGCTCTCAAATATCGATCAGATAGTATGACCCGTTGTGCAGATTCTTGCTGACCACGAAAGGCCCCTCCCAAGGTGGGGATAGCTTATGCATATCAGTCTGGTCTTGAATGAGCCGAAGCACCAAATCTCCTTCCTGAAAGGCTCTGGTTCTGACTCGGCGACTATGATAACGACGAAGATCCTGTTGGTAAATCGCCGAGCGGGCGGCTGCTATGTCACATTCTTCATCCAACAGGTCCAAAGCGTCTTGCCGTGTTGTCTCGTTGTCCACTTCAACATAAGCCGCCACACGAGGTGAGTCATGACGGATATCACTCGGGAGAACCGCCTCCGCTCCGTAGACCATGAAGAACGGCGTGTATCCTGTTGATCTGTTGGGTGTAGTATTGATGCTCCATAACACAGATGGTAACTCTTCTACCCAACAACCCGGCGTTCTCTGCAAAGGAACCATAAATCGGGGCTTGATGCCTCTCAAGATCTCTTGATTAGCCCTTTCTGCTTGACCATTGGACTGTGGGTGTGCCACTGATGAAACGTCAAGCCGGATGTGCTCCCGTTCGCAGAACTCCTTCATTGCACCCTTGGACAAATTGGTACCATTATCCGTGATGATACTGTGTGGAAAGCCAAACCGGAAAATCACTTTTTTGATGAACTGAACCGCCATGGCCGCATCACACTTGCTAACAGGTTCTGCCTCCACCCACTTTGTAAACTTGTCAACCGCCACCAGGAGGTGGGTCTTCTTATCTTTGGACATTTTGAAAGGCCCAATCATATCCAGCCCCCAATTCGCAAACGGCCAAGTAATTGGAATCATTCTCAATTCTTGAGTCGGCACATGAGCACATCTTGAAAACTTTTGGCAACCGTCACATCGTCTGACCAGATCCTCCGCATCAGCATGAGCAGTTAACCAATAGAAGCCATGGCGAAATGCTTTAGCTACCAAAGATTTTGAACCGGCGTGGTGACCACAATCTCCTTCGTGGATCTCACGCAAAATTTCACAGCCTTCTTCAGGAGACACACAACGTTGAAACGCCCCTGATACACTGCAATAATGCAACTCGCCATTGACAATAGTCATGGACTTGGACCGCCGGATTATCTGTCGGGCCAGAATCTCATCCTTTGGTAACTCGCCCCAGTTCATGTACGCCAGGTAAGGAAGCGTCCAATCCGGAATGACATGAAGAGCTGCCACCAATTGAGCCTCCGGATCAGGAATAGCCAAATCCGCTTCACCAGGGAGCTTGACCGACGGGTTGTGCAGCACATCCAGAAAAACATTGGGCGGGACCGGTTTGCGCTGAGAGCCTAGCCGGCTTAAAGTGTCCGCCGCTTCATTCTTCCGTCGGTCCACGTGGTCCACCTGATAGCCTTTAAAGTGACTTGCAACAATATCCACCTCACGACGATATGCTGCCATGAGTGGGTCCTTGGAGTCCCAAGTGCCAGATACTTGTTGAGCCACGAGGTCCGAGTCACCGAAGCACTTAACTCGACTTAGGTTCATCTCCTTAGCCATCCGGAGACCATGGAGCAAGGCTTCATACTCAGCTGCATTGTTAGTACAAGGGAACATTAAACGGAGAACGTAACAAAACTTATCACCTCGTGGGGAAGTTAATACGACTCCAACCCCTGAGCCTTCCAATTGCCTGGATCCGTCAAAATGGATGGTCCAATATGTGTGATCCGGCTTTTCTTCAGGTGCTTGCATTTCTGTCCAATCATTGATGAAATCAACAAGTGCTTGAGACTTAACCGTCGTCCGAGGCACATACTTCAATCCGTGCGGCCCAAGCTCTATAGCCCACTTGGCAATCCGGCCAGTCGCTTCCCGGTTCTGGATGATATCCCTCAAAGGAGCAGAACTGACCACCGTAATTGGGTGCCCTTGGAAGTATTGCTTAAGCTTCCGGCTTGCCATAAAAACTCCATACACCAGCTTCTGCCAATGCGGATACCTTTGCTTGGACTCAATGAGTACCTCGCTGATATAATAGACCGGACGTTGAACTGGATGCTCCTTACCTGCCTCCTTTCGCTCCACCACAATAGCCACGTTGACCGCACGAGCATTAGCAGCAACATATAGCAGTAACGGCTCCTTGTCAATGGGAGCGGCGAGCACAGGCGGATTGGCCAATTGCCGCTTTAAGTCCTCAAATGCTTCATCCGCAGCGGAACTCCAGACGAACTGATCCGTCTTCTTTAACATCTGATACAAAGGGATTGCCTTCTCACCAAGGCGGCAGATAAACCGGCTTAACGCGGCAATCCGGCCTGCCAGGTGTTGAACATCATTGATACACTTCGGTTTAGCCAGGGAGGTGATGGCTGTGATCTTCTCCGGATTAGCCTCAATTCCCCTGTTGGACACCAAAAAACCCAATAACTTGCCTGCCGGTACACCAAAGACACACTTGGCCGGATTAAGCATCATCTTGTACATCCTCAGGTTATCAAAGGTTTCCTTCAAATCGTCAACCAGAGTCTCCTTCTCCCTGGACTTAACCACGATATCATCCACGTAAGCATGTACATTACGGCCAATCTGCTTGTGAAGACAATTTTGTACACACCGTTGATAAGTTGCCTGGGCACTCTTGAGCCCAAAGGGCATAGACACATAGCAGAAGGCTCCAAAGGAAGTTATGAATGTCGTCTTCTCCTAGTCCTTAACTGCCATTTTGATCTGATGATAGCCAGAATATGCATCCAAAAAACTTAAATGCTCACAACCCGCCGTAGCATCAATAATTTGATCAATACGGGGGAGGGCAAAAGGATCTGCTGGACAAGCCTTATTAAGATCTGTGTAATCCACACACATGCGCCAGGTGCCATTTTTCTTAAGGACTAGCACCGGATTGGCAAGCCACTCAGGGTGAAAAACTTCAACAATAAAGCCAGCTGTTAAGAGCCTGGCTACCTCTTCTCCAATCGCCTTGCGTCTTTCTTCGTTAAACGGGCGGAGGAACTGTTTCACCGGTTTGTATTTAGGATCCACATTAAGGGTGTGCTCAGCGAGTTGCCTCGGTACACCTGGCATGTCAGAGGGCTTCCATGCAAAAATGTCCCGATTCTCATGGATGAACTCGATGAGCACGCTTTCCTATTTCGGATCCAAGTTGGTACTGATGCTGAACTGCTTGGACGAATCGCCAGGTATGAAGTCAACAAACTTAGTTTCTGCTGCCGATTTGAACTTCAGGCCGGATCATGCTCCATAGTTGGCTTCTTTAATGGAGTCATGTCCGCCGGATCAACATTGTCCTTATAATACTTCAGCTCCTTGGTGACACAAACCGACTCTGCGTAAGTCGCATCTCCTTCCTCGCACTCCAAAGCGATTTTACGGCTTCCGTGAACCGTTATTGTCCCCTTGTGATCCGGCATTTTGAGCTGCAAATACACATAACAGGGCCGTGCCATAAACTTGGCGTAGGCCGGTCGCCCAAACAGGGCGTGATATGGACTTTGGATTTTCACCACTTCAAACGTCAATGTTTCCGACCTGGAATCATGATCATCTCCAAAGGCCACTTCCAGAGCTATCTTACCAACAGGATATGCTGACTTGCCAGGTACCACACCGTGGAACAACGTATTAGACGGTTTGAGATTTTTATCTGTTAGTCCCATACGACGGAAGGTCTCATAGTACAAGATATTAATGCTGCTCCCTCCATCCATGAGCCTTTGGTGAACTTGTAACCTCCCACCTGAGGCACCACCACCAGAGCCAACTGACCCGGATTATCAACCTGGGGAGGGTGATCCTCTCTGCTCCATATGATCGGCTGTTCAGACCAGCGTAAATAACGGGGCACGGTCGGTTCAACAGAGTTGACTACCCGCCTCTGAACCTTCTGGTCTCGCTTGTCCAAGCTAGTGGTGAAGACATGGTACTGCCCACTATTCAACTGCTTTGGGTTGCTCTGGTAGCCTGACTGTTGCTGCTGCTGGTTGTAACCACCCTGGTTGTTCTGATTATTTTGATTATTATGTCCGCCCGGATTACCATTAAATCCTGAACCGGAATTTCCTCCACCATAACCCGGCCCGGATCCTGAGCCACCGCCGGAGCCGTGATCATACCGGAAGGCATTAGAATTCTTGAACTCCTGCATAATGAAGCAATCCTTCCAAAGGTGGTTTGCTGGCACCTCCTTCGTCCCATGTCTTGGACAAGGCTAGCTCAGTAGATAATTTAGGCGGTCCGGGTTAGGGTTGGGTGCCCCACTGTAATTTGGCGGTTTACCCCTGCGTCGCTGGCCCTTGTCCTGCGCGTTGGTATTAGCCACAAAGTCGATGTTACCATCTGCTTTACGCTTGCCTCCGCCACCATTGCCTGCCAAGTGATGCTGCTGACCTTTGGAGTTGTTGTTTCTCCTTCCCTTCCCTGCCTTGTCATCATCAGATTCGGGATCCTTGGTACTATCAGAATCAGCATACTTTACCAAAGCCGCCATGAGGGTCCCCATGTCAGTGCAATGGCGCTTCATCCGTCCCAACTTCAGTTTTAGGGGCCCAAACCGGCAGTTGCCTTCTAGGGTTAAGACTGCAGTGTCAGCGTTGCTGCGGTCTGATGAATGCAACACTTTTGAGACCCGGTGCACCCAATGAGTCGTCGATTCTCCTTCCTCCTAGACACAGGCAGCTAAGTCCACTATCGACATAGGCTGCTTACATGTATCCTTGAAATTACTGATAAACCGGGCTCGTAATTGGGCCCATGAACTGATAGAGTTGGTCGGTAAGCTTTTTAACCAAGTGCGGGCCGTTCCTTCAAACATCATGGTGAAGTACTTCGCACATGCCGCATCATCCACATCAAGCATCTCCATGGCCATCTCATAGCTCTCCACCCATGTCTCTAGGGGTTGATCCGCCGTGTAATTTGGGACCTTGCGCGGGCCCTTGAAATCCTTGGGCAGGTGCACATTGCGTAAAGCGGGGACAAGGCAAGGCACCCCCAAAGAGCTAGAAGTAACACTGGGTTCGACCGAAATAGTTGGACGAACCGGCGTAAGCTGCCGAGCCTGATACTGTGCGGCTAACTCGGCCTCCCTGCGCGCTCGGGCCCGGTCCACCACTTCCTGAGCGTTATCAGCACCACCCGCCGGGTTGTTGCCGCGGGGTGCTCCACATCATTCATTACTTGATACTGCTGGTTCATCCATACGCCTGCTATAGCTCCGGCTTGGACAAGGGGTCGAGTGGATCCGGTCGCGACTGTACGAGTATGCTTCCTGTTGGACCAAAGCTGTCCTAAGAAGCTCTTTGACCCGTCGTGTCTCTACCGCTTGCGGCGAGTCACCTTCTAAAAGCACAAGTGCTCCCTAGGTGGTTTTGATAATTGATGACAACATATCTCTTGTTGGACTAACATTTCTATCTAGCATGTTTCAGATAAGTTCAACAATGGAGTGGCATGGACTAAAGGTTGTGGGAACTCCTTCAAGATGCTAAGGACAAAGGATTGGCTAAAGCTTAAAGCTCAAGACTCTTCATTTTATATTTTAGTGATCCAAGATCACATTGAGTCTTTAGGAAAAGCCAATACTATCAAGGAGGGATGAGGTGTTGCTTAATGAGCCTCTTGCTTCATGTGCTTAGTGATATGCTCCAAAACCCTCAACTACTTTCCCATATCCACATATGACCTAAACCCTAAGCCAAACTCAGTCCTACCGATTCTTTCTATCCGGCGCCACCGAGTTTCACTTGTCATAAGCCACTGCCAAACCCTAGCAATTCGGTTCTACCGATAGGGATCTCGGTCTCACCGAGATGGGATTGCAAACTCTCTGTTTCCCTTTCGTAACTTTTCGGTCTCACCGAAAGAGCGAATCGGTCCCACCGAGATTGCAGTGTAAACTCTCCATTTCCTTTTTGTAACTTTTCGGTCTCACCGAAAGAGCAAATCGGTCCCACCGAGTTTACCTGACCAACTCTCTGGTTAGCTTATTACCAAACTTGGTCTCACCGAGTTTGTATAATCGGTCTCACCGAGATTACGTTATGCCCAAACCCTAACCATATCGATCCTACCGAGTTGCATGTCAGTCCCACCGAAAATCTCTAACGGTCACTAGGTTTACCTTTTCGGTCCGACCGAGTTTGTTGATTCGGTCCCATCGAGATTGGAAAACTGTGTGTAACGGTTGGATTTTGTGTGGAGGCTATATATACCCCTCCACCTCCTCTTCATTCGTGGAGAGAGCCATCAGAACACATACACAATTCCAACTCATATGTTCTGAGAGAGAACCACCTACTCATGTGTTGAGACCAAGATATTCCATTCCTACCATATGAATCTTGATCTCTAGCTTTCCCCAAGTTGCTTTCCACTCAAACCTTCTTTCCACCAGATCCAAATCCTATGAGAGAGAGTTGAGTGTTGGGGAGACTATCATTTGAAGCACAAGAGCAAGGAGTTCATTACCTACACACCATTTGTTACTTCTTGAAGAGTGGTGTCTCCTAGATTGGCTAGGTGTTACTTGGGAGCCTCCGACAAGATTGTAGAGTTGAACCAAGGAGTTTGTAAGGGAAAGGAGATCGCCTACTTCGTGAAGATCTACTGCTAGTGAGGCAAGTCCTTCGTGGGCGATGGCCATGGTGGGATAGACAAGGTTGCTTCTTCGTGGACCCTTCGTGGGTGGTTGCTTCTTCGTGGACCCTTTGTGGGTGGTTGCTTCTTCGTGGACTCGCGCAACCATTACCCTTCGTGGGTGGAGCCCTCCGTGGACTCGCGCAACCGTTACCCTTCGTGGGTTGAAGTCTCCATCAACGTGGATGTAGGATAGCACCACCTATCCGAACCACGGGAAAAACATCCGTGTCTCCAATTGCGTTTGAATTCTCCAAACCCTTCCCCTTACATTCTTGCAAGTTGCATGCTTTACATTCCGCTGCTCATATACTCTTTGCATGCTTGCTTGATATGTATTGTGTATGTTGAAATTGTGCCTAAAACTCCACTCAAACCAAAAAGGCCTAAAAATTGCAACTTTAGCACTAAGTGTCTAATCACCCCCCCCTCTAGACACATCTACTTCTAGATCCTACACCTTCAATTGGAATGGCCTCCAGCCGTGCAGCAGCGGCAACGAGATTGTCCATTGGGTTGGAGTAGTGACCCGGAGGTGTTGAAATAGCCTGAGGTATAACAGTGTTTTGACGAGGCGGATTCATCAGACGGGGCTGAACCGGCGCACCGGCCCCCGGAGCTTCCGGCTAGTTTCCCTCCAGCGGATTACTGGTTCCTGCTCCTGGGGTGTTGAAAAGGTCTCTGGCCTCGAAAACCGAAGGCAAGCGGGATCGGTACTTCCTCTTCATGACTTCATGCGACGTGTTCTGGTCCAACATGAGCCTGTAGGCCTGTGCGTCTAAAGCGGCCCGCTCTGTGGTCATCCTGGCATTCTCAGCTGCCAGGTTCGCCTTGGCCTGGGTGATCTGTTCCTTCACCTTTGCAATCTCCGCGTTGTGGACTTCCTGATCCGCCGGATTAGCTTCTGCCATAAGCACAGCCAATGCATCAAATAGATCTGATAGAACTTGAGCCGGCGGGCGTGCGGAGCTTCCTGCCCCGGCAGCTGCCGCCGCTGTTGAACCGGAGGTTATTGGCGCAGCGGTTGAAGAATGAAGCGCTGCTTGTGTGTCGGCCATGAATATTCTAACTCGGTTGGGTAGATCAGAGGGGTCCGGAATACTGTCGCTGTCGGAACAGTCCCCAATCCGGCCATCTTGTAGCTGATATAGAGATTCGGTTTCTCCGGTTGATGACTCATCACCGGAATAAACGACAGTCTCGCCGCGAGATTCCGATCCATCCTTGTAACTTCCTCCATGGATGACTCCCACGAAGGCATGCTTCACGGCCGGTTTAACCCGAGCGGACCGCGCACGCTGAGCCGTTTCGACGAGGTCGGTGCAGATGTCCGGCTCAGGGCCCGGTTCACCGATCTTGCCGATGAAAACGTGTATGCCACCAAAGGGGACCCGGTACCCGTACTCAACTGAGCCGGCCTCGGGGCCGCAACCTGCATCATCGATGTAGAGCTTGTCGCGACGACTCTTAGTCATCCGGCCCACAGCATAGCCCTCGAGTCCTTCAAAGCGGCCCTCCAAGAACTTGAAACCATCGTGCGATAGCCCCACGGTGGGCGCCAACTGTCGTGGTTTTGTCACGGCAGATGTCCTAGAGAAAGGACTTAGTCGTGGAGCCATCGCAACGGGTTAGTTTGAAGGGGTTAAAGCATACACAGGGACGCAAGAGAGTTTATACTAGTTCGGCCCCTCCGATGAAGGTAAAAGCCTACGTCTAGTTGTGATGGGATTGATGGGGTTTCGATGACTAGGGAGCAAACAAGCTTCGCCTATGTCTCGAGTTCTTGTCTCCCTTCTGAACCGCCGCCGGTCGTCCCCTTATATACACGGGTGACGCCCGTCGGTTCACAGATTCCCAATACCGGCTCATAGATGTGTCCGGTTTGGTCTCTACTTATTCCTAACTTGCAATACAAGTTACATACCAACGCCGGTTTACGGCTACAGGCCTTGAACCGACTATGGGCCTTGAGCCCTCATCTGCCTTCTTGGGTTTCAACATAGTTAACTACTGAAGAAGTTAACCCGGCCCAGATAGGCCGGTTTACGCCCAGTAGTGATATCCTCAACAATGTTCTTCATATAGAGAGTCTCCATGATTTGTCACTTTCATATACTAGTGTGAATTTTTACATTATAGAACTTGGCTTGTATATTCCGATAACGAGCTCCCTCAAATGCCCAAGGCCTACATGAGCAAGCAAGTTGGATGCACACCCACTTAGTTTCTGTAGTGAGCTTTCATACACTTATAACTCTAGTGTATTTGTTGCATGGCAATCCCTACTCCTCACATTGACATCGATTGTAAGGCCTCTCCATTCCCTAACGATCAACCGCGTCGGTGTGAGACTTTCGCTATTTTTATCTTCCTTTATGAACCCCCATCATCATTCTCTTTGTCATCCAAAGTGCCAAGACCTTAACACACATTGTATTGTGTGAAAGTTGAAAAAGCCGAGGCGAGAAAAAGTATGATTTGATTACTCGGCTTGTCAACGGGTAGTTCATGATTAATATTTTGTGCTAGGAAGACTAAGCTATATGATTTTGTAGGGAAACGTTCTTTAGCATTCTTTATTTGATTGTTTGCTGGTATGTCTGAGTATTGATGTCTTTATTTCAAATGATAGACTATTGCCCTAAATCATTCGTGTCCTACTATTCATACCGTGAGAAGATTACATGATAAACATGCTAGGTAGCATTCAACATCAAAAATTCTGTTTTTATCATTCACTTACTAGAGGATGAGCATGAATTAAGCTATTATATTATCAATCCTTTATGCTTTATATCATGTGTCGTGTGAACTTGTGCTCCTCTCGAAAGCACCTTTAATTTTTTTATTATTTCATGCTATTATATTATCAATCATTTTTGCTTTATATCCAATTTTCTATCTTTTTGGGAACTAACCTATTAACCCAGTGCCCAGTGCCAGTTTCTGTTTTTGCCTATTTTACTATTTCGCAGAAAAACTAATATCAAACGAAATCCAAATGCGATGAAACTTTATAGTGATTTTTGCTGGACCAGAAGAGACCCCAGAAGCTTCGAGGGGAGACCAGACGATGCACAAGAGGAGCACAAGCTCACACGGCGCACCCTGAGGGCGTGTTGTCTGAGCTTGTAGGCCCCTCGCAACTCCGTTTGACCTAATTCCAAGCCTACAAAGTCCCTAAAATCTAGAAACCACGAGAGCGAGACTCGAAACAATTATCCCGCCGCCACAAACCTCTGTTCTTCCACGATCCCATCTGGAGGCCTCTGTCGGTACTCTGTTGTAGGGGGAATCGATCACGAAGGGCTTCTACATCAACCTTGTTGCACCTCCGATGATGTGTGAGTAGTTCCCACGGGACCCACGGGTCCATAGTGATTAGCTAGATAGCTCTCTCTCTCTCTCTTTAATCTTTAATACAATATTCTCCTCAGAGTTCTATTCAATGTAATCTTGTTTTGCGGTGTGTTTGTTCAGTTCCAATGAATTGTGGGTTTATTATTAGATTATTCATTGAAAGTAATTGAGTTATATTCTGAAATTTATTATGTGTGATTGTTATAGCTATGTAATGCTTTTCGATCTAGAGTTTTCTTTGGCCAAGTTGATGAATAGCAAGCAGTATACATTTACAACCTGCCACCGGAGCAAACTGGAGTTACTTCTGTTGGCTGCAATTTAATTGAGCATTACATATTCACATTAGGTGTCCCATGATTCTTTCTATCTTTCGGGTTGGCCAAACTGATGGACTCAACAGAATGGTTGATTGATTCTAGGACTTGAATACAACGAATCTCCTATGACTGATTTGTTATGGCGGGGGCAGGAGCAGGAGCAGGAGCGGGCCTGAAGAGCCTCCGGAACACCCACTGGAGAGGTCTCAGCAGCTGCGATCTCTTCTTGCGCCAGAACCAAATTGCGGCACTGTACTGCTCGTTCCGAATCTTCCTCGTCGCCGCCTTCCAGCCGAATTTCTCCATCTCCTTCCTGGCGGCCTTCCCCATTGTCTCTCTCAACTCTTCACAGGAGAGCAGGAGTTCAACCTTCCCAACACAGTCATCCACATCACCTGGTGTGTACAGAAAGCTGGTCTTTCCTTCCTGATCCTCAGGTATAATGTCAGGTATGCCTCCAGCTCGAGCAGCGACCACCGGGACTCCGGATGACATTGCCTCCAACACAACAAAACCCAGCGTCTCGGACTCAGAAGGCATCACAAACACATCCCCACTGGCATAGGCCTGTGACAGTTCTTCCCCTTGCAATGTCCCTGTGAACACTGCAGGCATTCCTGAAAACATCTCTTCAAGTTCAGGCCTGCAGTGGAAGGCACATGTTAAGAATGGCAACAGTGTGTACTCTTCTTACAAGAGGATTTCAGTCTCTCATTACATAAAAGAAGAAGCAAATTTCATGACAATATGCGAGAGTCTCTTTGGAGAATAAATCAGCAATGAGCAAATTTCAACAGTTAAATCAACTCCATTGTTGCCTTTTCTACTGAAGGAAGAAGTTAACTAGTTTCTATGATATAACGATGCACACCTGAATGGGCCATCTCCAATGAATGCAATTCTTGATCCTGGAAGTCGGTCCATGACTCTGGAAAAAGTAGAACCCAATGTCAACACAAGATATGCCTTAGCTAGATAAAAAGATCAAAACTAAATTATGTCAACAAAACTTTATGGTAATAATAAGGGGACACGAGCAGTAGGTAAGGTTTCTATCACACACGCCATTCAGTTTGCACTGCAGCATTAAAAATCAGAAACGTCATGAGCTCACCGCTTATGAAAATCCAAGCTTTTCTCAACTCCTAAGCGTCCAACATAGATTATCAGTGGCTTGTCTGGTTCACCATTCCTGTCACAATAGAAGAAGCATACAAGCAACACAGTTAGTCACATGAAAGATATATCTGATCAAATCGATTCATTATGCAGTTTTCTCGACACACTGGGTCAGGCAAGAACCCATTAGCATCATTGAAACTGCATCACAAATGGACCAGCTGAGCAAAGTAGATTACTTACGTTAACCTTGACCTCATTTCCTGATTACGGAAACGAGGATGGAAGCTTTCTGAATCCACACCCTTGTTCCAAAGGCGTATCTTATTGGCTGGAAACATGCACCATGAGAGGAAGATGTTGGAACCTGGAAAGAAGTAATAACATGGAAGCAGTATGTATGTTTGTGCAAACCTGCTGTAACACGGGCAGCTTGAAGGTCCCTGCCAATAGCGACTGATGGTACCAGTGTGAGATCCGCAGCTCGGTGCAAGAATTCTATAGCATGCGAAGATTGTATCAGCTGGCTACTCTGGCAAGAGAGGTTATACATTTGTGCAGTACATAAGTGAAAACTTACTTATAACTAGCCACATGGGCTTGACAAGCCAGCTGAATGTATACCTTGGAATATAACTGCCATAGATAAACAAGGATCAGCTCGCCTCTAAAGCTGGGTAAATAAACCCACAAATCCTAGGATTATACTCCCTCCGTAAAGAAATATAAGAGCGTTTAGATCACTAAAGTAGTGATCTAAACACTCCTATATTTCTTTACAGAGGGAGTAGATATCATTCAGAATGCAGATAACACCGTGGATGGTGTTTTCCTGCTAGGAGCTGACGATTAATTAAATGGTCTAGTTGTGTTGGCCAAGGTAAGACAAGATATTTTTTCAGTTTCGTTCAAGTTGTAGTTCTGTTGCTCGCATAAAACTTTTTTTTTCTCCTTCTGTTTTCGAAACGGGCGTGCATGAGTTGTAAATTTGTGAAAGAGGAAGGCAAGTCAACTCACATTGGAACATGGGTGTGGTAGGACATCACTAGAGGGACGCATAGCAACTTTGCGATGATTAGGGCGCCGAATACCTGTGAATTTAATTCACTTGGTCAAGGTAAAATATGAAATCTCCAATGCTGAATAATACTCTTATTGTCGAAATACAGAAAGGAGATTGGTTAGTAGCATACCATGATTCCAGGGGAAGAGGCGTGGATAATGTCGGGCTTGAACCTAGCGACCTCTCCAATGATTCTGGGGCTGAGGGCGAGCGAGAGCGGGACCTTCTGATACCAGGGGCAAGGGAAGCTCCAGGACCCGATGAGCTTGGCGCCGTGGAACTCGTCGGGCACGCCCTCGTGGGTGGTGATGACGATGACCTCGTCGCCCATCTCGCGGAGGTACTTGATGAAGTTCTGGAAGCGGTTCTTGTAGCCGGAGACGTAGGCGAAGGGGGAGGGCTCGACGAAGAGCGCGATGCGGCGGGGCCGCGAGTCGGCCTCCGAAGCGGGCGGGGGCTCCTCCTGGTGCTCCAGCTCGTCGTCCCGCAGCAAGACCGGCGACGAGGGGGGGGAGGAAGAGGCGCTGGCGCTGGTGCTGCATGACGACGACGACGAGAGTGGGAGGAGGCGGCGGCGATGCAGGTGAAGGGACCACCCAGCCCGGGGGCGTGACGACGGGGCGATTAGAGGGAGAGGAGACGGCTTGGACACGGCGAGGATGGGCGCCGCCCTCGCCATCCTTGCCTCGTCCTTGCGGCAATTTAATCCCCTTCCGGTATTCCTTTGCTTTGGTTGAATCGAATCGAATCGAATCGATTGAGGCTACTCGCTCACTCGCGCGAGGCGAACAAAGAAGAGCAGGAGCTGGAGAAGGGAGTGGACGGAAGTCAGTGGTTCCCACTTGGCGTTTGACGCACAGGCATATTCGAACGCACCACACGAGGCGAGCATATTCGAATGCAAAATGGAATTGATCAAGGCATCATCAAGCCATGACTGAGGTGAGCGACCGCATCTCTACACACGCGCGCGCTCCAGCTCTCTTTTGGTTTCGGTTTGAGAGATCGAAAAGGCCAAATCTCGGGGAACATTTCGGTCCCATGTTCCACGAGATATCTCATTATCCTATTCCAGCCAATCAGCTCCCAAGTTCTAGCCACTCACCAAACCAGCAACTAGTTCTCCCCTGCGTCTTCTTTTTTTTGTGCGAAAACGAGACATTTTTTTCTGAGGGATGACATTTATTTGTTTTTTTTACAATGTCGAGAAGATTTATTAATTCGTCACAATGTTTACAGGGACAGATGATAGATTTTCGGGATGTCCTAACCAAACATGACGGCCACCACCGAGAAAAAGAGCATGCTTCGCTAAGTTGTGAGCTTCATAATTAGAGCTCCTAAACTCATGACTAAAATTGCAAAAATCAAAACCCAAAGAGTGTTCTATTATTTCATGTATGTTGACGTATAATGTGCTGTTTAGTCTCTTCCATCAGATCGATCTTTTAATTGCATTGGCTAAAGCATGCACTTCTACATGGTATCAGAGCCAAGAGGTCATGAGTTCAAGACCCGGCTGACGCAATTAAATTGCAGCCCACTTTCGGTCCATGTTTAGGTGTGAGAAAGCCACACGTGATGATGCGGGCGAGGCACCATTGATCGATAATTCTACTAAAGCTGAGCCATTTGATGAGTCAAGGCATAAAAAAGTTGCGGAAAATAATGCCAAGCATGCGACCAGATTATGCCGAGGAAACGATGGTCGTGTGCAACAGTTTTGTGGACCAAAAATTGCTCCTGTATTTGAAAAGGAATGAATGCATGTTGATTCTCATCATATAGTGCTTGTATCAATACCTAGCAGAATGTACAACAAAAGGTCTAGATCGGATGCTAAACAGGAACCGAAGCCAGAAGATATAATTCCAACGTTTCATACGCCTCCGAAGATAATAAGGATCGGCAGTTTTTTGTTTAAACTACAGGCATGCAATTGATAGGATCTGCCAAGGGATAAGTCTCCGTCTTTTATTTAATCAAGTCATTTTATTTTTGTGTTAGGCCACGTGAGTTTCACCAAGACCTGTAATTTTGCTTGTACGGGGCAGACGTGAGAGTCAAGTTGTACTATTTACGTACATGTTTTGAGTCTAGGTTAATTAAGGTGATCAATGTGGCCGGATAATTAATTAGTTAAATCCTTAGTTTGTTAGGAGAGTCCGTTTCAATTTAGTTTGGCCTAGTCTTTTCCAAGTTCGCGTGGCCTATAAAAAGGGCCGGCCAGGGCCGATGTAGAGATCAGTTTTTGAGTTTTCTTTTGAGTATGAGATATACAGAAAAACGTCTGAGTTACAGGCGGCCATATCTTGTGTATTATCTGTGATTTTCCCATCGTGGAAATTTACCAGCGACGGAGGGTTGATCATCACATCGACGCCTACGTGCTGATCCAAGGGGGTCATTATTTTTATTCGTGTATTTTCGTACGCGGGTGAAAATTATCTTGAAGGTTGCGAGGAGGAACAGGGGGACGAACTGTTGATCAAGCATCGCCGTGAAAGATCGGGCATCTACACACACAAATTAGCATCTCGTTAGTCTGTGCTCCATCAAGTGGTATTCAGAGCAAAGGTTAGTGTCACGGCGATTCAATCTGCAGAGGCGAGCATCAACATGTTGAGCAAGAACATATTGATGGAGGAGGAAGGCATCGGCGAGGCCGTTCTTTTTCACACTCGTTGCGTCGTGAACGAACGACGTGTCAATCTGACAATCGATGAGAGTATCACAGTCAATATGGTGAGCATCGAGGTGGTGAAAAAATTGGGGCTGAAGATGGCGCCTCCGTACACGCTCAAGTGGTTCAAAGGTGAAATCAAAATTACGCATCAGATTTTGCTAATTTTTAATCTGGGAAAATATTGTTGTGCGGAATTTTTTCATGTTTGTCCTGTGTCCATGGTGTCGTGCCATCTGCTACTTGGGGACCCATGGTGCAAGCATGTTGGGGCTGTTCGGGATGTAAACAAAAATAGTTATTCTTTATCACGGAAGGGCAAACAAATTTGTTTTATTCCCATGCCAATGGATGTGTCCGATGCTGATTGGAAAGATCGTTTGCGAAAAAAAAGAGAAGAGGTAGAAGAAATAAAAAAAGAAGTTGATGCACCGATGAAGGGTCTAAATCTCTTAGTGAAGAAGGTGCAGGAGGATGATGATCCTAAAGGGCAGCGATGGAGTGTTTTTAAAACACAGTGTAAGATCAACAATCGTGCTTGCAAGTTGATAATTGATGGTGGTAGCTTTACAAATGTCATTGGCAAAGATCTTGTGCGGGCATTGGGTTTGTCCATGTGGCGACACCCACAGCCGCACCATGTAGAGTGGCTATACAACTTCGGAAAATTAAAGATCACACATAAGGTACGTGTAAAGTTTTCAGTTGGAGATTATATTGATAAGGTGGACTGTGATGTTGTGCCGATGGATACGTGTCAGCTGTTGTTGGAAAGACCATGGCAGTTTGATCATGATGCAGTCCATGCTGGAAGATCCAACATATACACGTTCATGCATGATGGAAAGAAGCACATGTTGAAACCAATGGCAGACAGTGCAATCATCATAGAGATGCAAGTTCCGGAGAGGAAGATTGTACAAAAAATAGACTTAAAACCGAGGACGGTTTCTCTTCAAGGAAGGGAGGATGATGCGGGCAAGGCACCATTGATCGATAATTCTACTAAAGCTGAGCCATTTGATGAGTCAAGGCATGAAAAAGTTGCGGAAAATAATGCCAAGCATGCGATCAGATTATGCCGAGGAAACGATGGTTGTGTGCGACAATTTTGTGGACTAAAAATTGATCCTGTATTTGAAAAGAAATTGATGCATGTTGATTCTCATCATACAGTGCTTGTATCAATACCTAGCAGAATGTACAACAAAAAATCTAGATCGGATACTAAACAGGAACCGAAGCCAGAAGATATAATTCCAACGTTTCGTACGCCTCTAAAGATAATAAGGATCGGCAGTTTTCTGTTTAAACTACAGACATGCAATTGATAGGATCTACCAAGGGATAAGTCTCTGTCTTTTATTTAATCAAGTTATTTTATTTTTGTGTTAGGCCACGTGAGTTTCACCAAGACCTGTAATTTTGCTTGTATGGAGCAGACGTGAGAGCCAAGTTGTACTATTTACGTACATGTTTTAAGTCTAGGTTAATTAAGGTGATCAATGTGGCCAGATAATTAATTAGTTAAATCCTTAGTTTGTTAGGAGAGTCTGTTTCAATTTAGTTTGGCCTAGTCTTTTCCAAGTTCGCGTGGCCTATAAAAAGGGCCGGCCAGGGCCGATGTAAAGATCAGTTTTTGAGTTTTCTTTTAAGTATGAGATATACAGAAAAACGTCCGAGTTACGGGTGGCTATATCTTATGTATTATCTGTGATTTTCTCATCGTGGAAATTTACTAGCGACGGAGGGTTGATCATCACATCGACGCCTACGTGCTAATCCAAGGGGGTCATTATTTTTATTCGTGTATTTTCGTGCGCGGGTGAAAATTATCTTGAAGGTTGCAAGGAGGAACAGGGGGACGAACTGTTGATCAAGCATCACCGTGAAAGATCGGGCATCTACATGCACAAATTAGCATCTCGCTAGTCTGTGCTCCATCACGTGAGAGGGGGTGTGACGTATAATGTGATGTTTAGTCTCTTCCATCAGATCAGTTTTTTGGTTGCATTGGCTAGAGCATGCACTTCTACAATGTACAATAGCACCGTAACTAGCCAGGTTCTTCTTGTGTATGTCTTCCACCACGAGCTTGCAGTCCGACGCAACTTAAATACATCTCAAATATAAATCCTCCGCCAACGCAAGAGCTTCTCTAATGGCTGAGTTTCGAGGGTCGAAGGGTCCACGATGTTCCTGAAACAAAAAGCTGAAACCCCCAAGAAAGCTCCATCTTAATCCCTACAAAACACCCCCACTGAGCCATACCCTTGCCTGGAAACAGTTGGTTTTTGTTTTCCGGTCCTATGACTCTGGGCTGCCAGCGCTTCGACCAACATATGGCCTTCCGACCCTTTGTGGGCTATTCCGCTTCAAGAAAAAATATATGGGCCTTGCTTATAGCAAGATGGTAGCTTCTCTTGCCAGGACATCTTATTACGTGACCAGTGGTTCGGATCTTTTTTATTCTCTTTTGTTTTTTTATTTCTTTGTTCGGTTTTCTTTGGTTTTTCAGTTCTTTTGCCTTTTTAATTTCATTGGTTTTCTTTGTTTCTTTCTCAGTTTTCACAGGTTTTTTTTTGTTTTTCGTTGTTTCTAGTTTTTTCGCTTTTCTTAGTTTCTTTGTTCCTTGCTCGGTATCATTCTTTTCCATTGATTTTTTTGGTTTTTCTTTTGTTATGTTTTCTTTGGTTTTTATTGAGTTTCTTCATTTTTCTTTCTTTTGTGTCGAATTTCATTGGCTTCTTGGTTATTACTGGTTTTTTCTTTCTTTATTCTTTTCTTCATTTTTCTTTTTGTTCCTTTCTCCGTTTTATTTCCCTTTTCTTTCTTTCCTATTTTCTTCATTTTTAGTTCCTTTCTTGGTTTTCATCAGTTTTCTTTTATTCTCTTTTTTTCTTGGTTTCCTCATGGGTTTTCATGGTTTTCTTCATGTTTTCCATCTTTCTTCACTTCTGAGATGTTTCTTCTATTCGTTTCTTCGGTTTCCACCGCTTTTCTTTGTTTTTCCCTTTTTTCAACACGTGTCTACATTTTTAATGCACATTTGTATATTTTATATATATATATGTATGTATGTATGTATGTATGTATGTATGTATGTATGTATATATATATATAACATTTTTAAATACATGTTTAACATTTTCTAAAAATATGATTACCATTTTTTATACATGATAACATTTTGTAAATTTATGTTTCTGTATTCACATTTTTAATACACATTCTACATTTTTCTTATACATCAGTAACGTGTTTTATAGATGTTTAATAATTTTTAAATATATGGTTAACAATTTTTCAAATATTTTTGTTCATTGACTACTTTTTTAATACTCATTGTACATTTTCAGTATGCATCAGGAATTTTTTTTATAGTTTTATACATGTTTAATATTTTTTGAATATGCAATTAACATATTGTGTACACAATCAACATTTTAATAAGAATTTTATTTTTATTTTTATTTTCAATTTCATTAATACATTTTCCACATTTTTGGTATATATATCAGGAACATTTTTTTACACATTTAAAAAAATTATATAGACATGTATTTTTGGATGTCTAGTTTTTTGCATACATATTATACATTTTGTATATACATCAGAAATAGTTTTTATATACATGTTTAACATTTTCCAAATAAAAGATTAACATTTTAAAAACTTATTTTTATTTATGTCGACATTTTTTCATAAACATTGTACATTTTTAATACATAAAAAACCTATTCTCTGTACACATTTAATATTTTTCAAATGCATGACTAACATTTTTATAAAAAAATTGTAAAGTACGTTTTTGTAATAAATATTTTTATAATATTGGGAAGTATAAACGAAAGTAGGAAAAAAAAGAAATCAAAAACCAAAAAAAGTAGGCTTATTGAGCCGAAACTTAATGTGCATGGTAATGTTGGGGGTGATTCCTTTGAGTTTAACTTGGACTAATCCTGGAGACATAGATGAAGATTCTTTTTACTGTTGTGCAACCTAAAAGAAAGATTAAGACTTATAGGACAAAGAATGTGATTATCTGGCCATTTTGACTTCTAGTAACTTCACTAAACTCCCTAATTTAATAGCCCTCTCATTCAATTGAGGTTTACTTGAGTTGTTCAATTTTGATAGGGTCAAATCCCTTAATCCTTAGAGCCACTATGCTCCGCATGATTGAAGGCCCAAGGCACATATTTCATTGTGGGCCACGTTGGGCAATGGGTGACCGTGTCAATTCGTACATCATATTTTTTGGGTGGTTCACGCACGTGAGAGTAGGAATTGACATCATTAAGTTAGGATAACAATTATATATGTATCACCTTTCAAAAAGCATGCAAATAATATTTACAACGAAGCCAACATAACTTTTTTATGACCACTAATATAGGCTGGTTCAGTCAGAGTTTTCAAGCTATTTGCCAAATCTTTCGTTTTTTGAATAGAAGGGGTTTCCGCCCACTCCACTTTTTATGGAATGAAGCAAAGCAAGTCTACAACATTCAACATGTATCAGGCCAAAGCAACCACGGGGTAGGCAACCAAATGGATGTCCATCAGTAAACATTTTCATTTCCTTATATTGCAGACCGATGAAGAAAATGAACAACACGGGTACAAAAAATGACCCCTAACGAAGAGCTAGTTATGGGCACAAACTCCAGATGCACATCTATCTCCGACGTTGCTCATCACCAGGCAATTCTAAGTAGCTCTCCATGTCGCATGTCCAGCAGTAGCAGACAACGCCAATGGAGCATAAACTAAGTGTTGTTGCAGAGAATGCCTCATTGATGTAGATACGCACTGAGCTTTGCAAGCACTAAGTGAATGTTCTTCCATGTTTTTTCCTGAAAACAAAATTCATTTCTCAGTGTCCACAAACTCCACAAGGAGGTAGCATAAACCATATTTAACAAGGGTGTGTTCTTGTACATACACCAAATAGCAATAACATCACTAAACGACTTGAGAATATCTATCTGAAAAGCCTTAAAAACAACCCCCACACATTGGATGCCACAAATACATTGAAAGAAAAGGTGATTCGCTAACTCAGGCTCGTTACAAAATAAGCAAGTAATGTCCTCTACCTGTCTCCTTTAGCCAAGTTGTCTCCAATCAGTACTTTGTTGTTCATAATCAGCCAACGGAAACACATGGATAGAGCGCATAAGATCTTCCAGAAACAACCCCAATTTTTGAAACTGCACCACCAAAGTTAATAGGTTTGTAAAAGGATTTAACCGAATAACGACCACCAAGTTCTAACATCAAAATTGGTGTGTTCCGCGAGTCAAAATGTGAAATTGTGCCAACTTGACACAAGAGCTGATGCCACAATTCTAGCCCAGTTCTGTCAACACACCGCCTAAAGGTTAGATTCAAATTTGCACCATCCGAAGCTTGGGCTGGTGAGCAGAGAGGTTGGTTACAAATCTCAAAACAGAGGCCAATATCTAACTTTAAGGAACAATCTCCCAACCAAATGCCATGCCAGAAACTAACACTTTCTTCATTCCCAACATTCCACTTATAAAAAGTGTGAGAGGCACTTAAAGCCCATGTAATGCCTTTCTAGAATGGAGATCCAACCCCATTTCTAGACCACAATACATTATAATTTTCTGTTTTGTATTTATGATCAATCAAAATTCTCCAATCTCTCCCCTCACTATCATAATATCTTTTTCCCCAAGAGGCCAGAAGAGCCATATTAAAACCTCTAATATTTGGAAGACCTAGCCCACCAAAGTCTTTTCTTCTGGACACCAATCCCCAGCTGCCAAGGTGAAAACTTATGATTGTTGTAGTGATTCATTCGTGCAGCAACTCACACTAACGTTTCTAAACAACTGATGTTGAATCATTAAAATATTTATTGCGCCGGTTGTAACGCAACAGGCACTTATCTAGGCTCATAGTAAGTCACATCTTTTTTTTTGAGCATCAGTACAGACACAAGCGCTTATATACACGTGCATACACTCACTCCTATGAACGCACACACACACACCCTACCCCTATGAGCATCTCCGAGAGACTGAGCCGGCATATCATCTTGAGATTTACGAAGTCACCGTAGGCGCCTCGTCGTCGACGGGAACGTCTCCTCCCACTGAAAGCGCATCGCCGGAAATCCTGAAATAAATCCAGGAATAATGCGAGCACCAGGATTTGAACTCTGGTGGGTTGGGATACCACTGTCCACCTAAGTCACATCTTAGTCAAAGCCTTTAAAAGAAATGTAGAAATCTGACAAAGGGTGACATACTACTTGGCAGTAGAATGATGAAATTACAAAACGACTTCCTCTTCTCGAAAGGTTCCCACACTCCATTTTTTATATGCTGAAGAATGTCATCTCCTTTTCATGTCAGTGCAGAGTATTGTATTGCCACATACCCTAGTAATAGCTATGTTGATGTTACTTTATATATACTCCAGTTTTCAACAAAAGAATCAGTAAGATATTATTGATAAGGTACGGCTACTTGGGTGCATGGGGATGAATGATATATGATCATGGTTACATAGAAATGAGCAATTTCTTTTGTTAGTATAGGAAGAGCAGAGGCTTGTCTCGTAGTCGTAGGTAGTATGGACCATGCAGCCTTTTTTCCTTTTGTTTTGTTTTGTTTTGTGGGTTGCTGCACTGCATGGTCCGTGAAGTGAACTTGTTGGAGGCACCTGAGCCAAGCACGGTGCATCCATGGGGAGCCAGAAATTGGAAGGGAAATATCCATAGATGGAGACGTTGTTGCCGTCGAGAACCATGAGGCTACCGGGGGGACGTAGCCGTCGTCCGAGTCACACATAATACTTTGAGCAGCAGATTAACACGGCTAGACGAGAAATTCCCAGAGAAATCAACAAGGGGGGGAGGCTCTCTATCTCTAGGCAGAGAAAGCATGCGAGTGACGAGAGATTTTCGAAAAGGCGAAGAAAAAGAATGTACCACCATGCGTGCGGGTAGAGAAGGAGAGATTGGATTTGTTTGGTCGTGGTTGGTGATGGCGGCGCGGCAGCGAGTGGTGGTGCTGGACTGGCCCACCCTAGAGAAAAGGAGGAGCGATCTGGATCGTCCGTCCGCCCATCACGCACCTTCATCCATCGGTATAAGAATTGCTGCCACCCACGGCCCATCCGCGCATCCCACACACCCCACCCCCATTCCGCCGCCTCGCCTCTCCTCTCTCTTCTCACTCCCTCTCGCCGCAGAGAAGATGGCGTCCGACGGCAGCGGCGTTGTCACGGTGTACGGCAGCGGCAACAACGGCGCCGGTACGCAGCTCGAGCCCAAGTCGTCCCCGTTCTCTGTCAAGGTGGGCCTGGCCCAGATGCTCCGCGGCGGCGTCATCATGGACGTCGTCAACGCCGAGCAGGCGCGCATCGCCGAGGAGGCCGGCGCCTGCGCCGTCATGGCGCTCGAGCGCGTCCCCGCCGACATCCGCGCCCAGGGCGGCGTCGCACGCATGTCCGACCCGGGCCTCATCCGCGAAATCAAGCGCGCCGTCACCATCCCGGTCATGGCCAAGGCCCGCATCGGGCACTTCGTCGAGGCCCAGATCCTCGAGTCCATCGGCGTCGACTACGTGGACGAGAGCGAGGTCCTCACGCTCGCCGACGACGCCCACCACATCAACAAGCACAACTTCCGCGTCCCCTTCGTCTGCGGCTGCCGCAACCTGGGCGAGGCCCTCCGCCGCATCCGCGAGGGCGCCGCCATGATCCGTACCAAGGGCGAGGCCGGCACCGGCAATGTCATCGAGGCCGTCCGCCACGTCCGCTCCGTCATGGGCGACGTGCGTGCCCTCCGCAGCATGGACGACGACGAGGTATTCACCTATGCCAAGAGCATCGCCGCACCGTACGACCTCGTCATGCAGACCAAGCAGCTCGGCCGCCTGCCCGTCGTCCAGTTCGCCGCCGGCGGGGTCGCCACGCCGGCCGATGCGGCCCTCATGATGCAGCTCGGCTGCGACGGTGTCTTCGTCGGCTCCGGTGTCTTCAAGAGCGGCGACCCCGCGCGCCGCGCGCGCGCAATCGTGCAGGCCGTCACCCACTACAGCGACCCTAATGTGCTCGCCGAGGTGAGCTGCGACCTGGGTGAGGCCATGGTGGGCATCAACCTCTCCGATCCCAAGGTCGAGCGCTTTGCGGCGCGCTCCGAGTGATCTTTGTTGGCCACCATCAATACCAGCTCCCAAAATAATACTCCATGGATCAATGATAAGGACAAAAAACAAGTACTTAGAAACGATTCCTAGTTATTATCATGTGATTTCTTCATGATGATCATTCTAGCTCCGATAACAATTCAAGCGGTAGCAAGCATGCACCTCGAGTCAGTCTGTCGGTCGGTCAGTCGCTCGCTTTATATATGTACACACATGTTGTCGTCTTCCATTTCATTTATGTTGTTGTTAACACAAGTTTAAGTATCCATCCATCCTTTCCCTCCGTGTTATAGGCATGTACTCTTGCTACTATGCATTTTGCTGTTTCAGATTCGTTGTTGTTTCTCTGATCGATTTTGCTACTGTTGTTGCCAATTACAACCGGCAACAACTCAAATGATGCAGTCTGGTACTTTACTTGATTAGCACTCACTATTTGGCTAAAGTAGAAATTAGGCAGCCCATCGTTGCAGGTGCCCCCACACAGGCTAAAAGCCAAAAGGCAGCGACGCCTTGTACAATACAAGGTGCTTAGAGAGATGCTTACAGTAAAATAAGCATCGATGCTTAGAGAAAGACGGATTTATTTCTATCAACATATCCCGTAAGCACGGATGTGACGCTCGCTCGTACATTCAGTAAAATAAGTGGACGTCAAGCGGGCGTCTGGGCAGAACGGCAGAACGTTGGAGGAATAGACGTACAAAACAGATCTTAATTGCGCGCGTGCACATGCACTTTAGGTGTTAGGACATTTATCGATAAGACCACATGTAATGCATGATGCTTGGGGAGGTACTCGTATAAAAGAAAAATCATTTTTTAAGCACACGTATTTGCTTGTGAACTAGAGATGAGTAAGAGCATCTTCAGCCATTGAGCCTCTCAGGAGGCATTTTTTTGGTCGCCTGGGGGCTACCGGCGATAACTTTAGCCTGGGTGTCAAAATTCCACTCGTTGTCCCCCCACCCCCACCTCCTCGTCTGTCTCTCCTCTGCTCGGCCATGGAGGTGGAGTGTGGCATGGCCCTGCTCGGCCATGGAGGCGCGTGCGGGCTAGCTCCGCCACGCACAGGCGGACGCGGGGCGCCTCGGCCACAACGCAGGCGGACGGGCGCGGGCAAGCTCCGTCACGCACAGGCGGGCGCGGGCGAGCTCCGCGTCCGCTCGCGCGCCGCTCCGTCCCGCCTCGGTCTGCGCACGGCTCCGCCCGCTGCCGCGGCGCTCCCGGCCCTCCCCGGCCTGGCCGCGCCTGGCCCTCCGCCCGCCTGCGTCGCGGCGCCTCCTTCGCGCGGCTCCCTCGCAGCTCGCCGACGCGCCCAACTTCCTCCTCGGCGCCCTCGCAGCTCTCCGGCGCGCCCAGCTTCCCCGACGAGCTTCGGCGCGAGCGCGAGCATCCGCGGGGGCGGAGCACGGCGGCTCGGCTGAAGCAGGTGTGGCGGGCGAGCGGGTGCATGGCGGTCTTGCGGTGGGGCAACAGCGGCGGCAACACGACGGGGAGCGGCGGAGCAGCCGCTCCAAGCGCCGACTGTTCACCGCGCCTGAGGCCCGTCGCGTCGCCGGTAGCCAAGGCCAAGGCGGCGGGAAGGGAGGGAGAGAGGAGAGAGCTGCGAGGCGGAGGCGACCGGGCGGCCGGAGCACGGCGGCTCGCCTGAGGCGGCCGTTCCAGGCGGCGGGGAGGAAGAGAGAGAGGAGAGAGCTGGCCAGAAAACGTGGGGCCTTTGTGTGCGTGGAGGGAAAAAGAGAGAGAGGGGAAGGAGCACGTGGGTGAGGGAAAATGAGGGGACAGGGGAGACGCGGGCCCACAAAACGGCAAAATTAGGCCCCCAGGAGCCCCCCGGTGCGCTGGGTGTGGCATGGGGCAGCCGACGCTAATTTTTGCTAGTACCAGCGAAAAATGAGGACTTCGGGGATGAGTGGGGCGTTTTTTGCCCACCGGCGCCTAAAAAAATGTCCTAGGGGCCTAGTGAAGATGCTCTAAGTAGCGTTGGTGCTACACAAATAAGTATCTGTGCTTAAGAGAAAATCGGTTTATATTTATAAGCATCTTACATTGTATAAAGCCTAAGATGGTCTTTTCTCATTCATTTCATGTCACTAGGAGTAGCCAAATATATATATATATATATATATATATACACAAATAGTGTATCAAACATATATAGATTAAAGAAAATAGAACAACAACAATACAACAATACAACCCATGCATTACCAATCCTTAGTGCTAATACCACATCCATATCAGGCAAAAAAGACCATATCCAACAACCAAATAGCCATATAATCATGGACTTCCTGCAGGAGATATGCCCTAGAGGCAATAATAATTATTGTTATTTGCGAACTAACCTATGGTTGGATGGTTAGAGGGACAGTGGTATCTCGAACCTACCAGGGTTTAAGTCCTGGTGCTCGCATTATTCCTGGATTTATTTCAGGATTTTCGGCGATGCGCTTTCAATGGGATGAGACGTTCCCGTCGACGACGAGGCGTCTATGGTGACTTCGTAAATCTCAAGATGATATGCCGACTCAGTCCCTTGAAGGTGCTCATATGAGTAGGGTGTGCGTGTGCGTGTTCTTAGGGGTGAGTGTATGCGTGTATGTATGAGCGCTTGTGTCTGTACTGTGTTCAAAACAAAAAAATAGTTGTCTTCAAGTTCGTAATTGATCTTTATGTTCTATGCTAAAAGTGCGATGGTCCTTGAGCTCGTATATCCATAAAGGATTGGAGGAAAACCCATGTGCATGTGTGAAATAATAAACAGCAAAATATATTCCTAGTCGTGCCTCTAAGACTAGCTCAAGCTGCATGATGATCATGTTTTTCTAATCATGAGCATGACTATGCCTACAATTTTGAAGACCCCACGTTATAAGAACACTTGTATTGAATTAACCCATGTTGATGTTATGTTATGAGATACATTTGTCACAAGTTAATGGTTTTATAACACAGAGAAAATTAGTGTTTGCATAGTTTCTTAGACCATGAGAGTATCGAGTTCCTTCATACTTGCTTCATGAACTTTGGGGTTTGTTAAACGTCATCCATAATAGGATGGCTATTATGGCGGTTTTCGGGTTCATGAAAAAGTATGACAAGGGACTAGATAGCTCAAGATTGGAATTTGCTCCTCCGACGATGGAGAGATATTCTTTAGGACCTCTTGGTGTTACGGTATCCATTATCGTCTGGCCAGACATAGCGTGATTTGATCACGGGGATGCCAGAACACGAGTACAAGAAAAGAGAACAAAACCGGTAACGAGGAAACTGGCATAATGAAGAAGTTATTGATTCATAGGGATGCTATTAAATCTCACCTCGAGTATTTGTAACATATTGCGAAGCAACAAGAACAACATTCGGTAATTACATGTTCGCTCGAATATTCATTCGTGTGGGTATAGGGATCAATTTGGATGTCCACGGTTCTACTATTGATCATTGATCAGAAAAGTTCCGCTCATGTCTATACTTCACAGAACCTATAGGGTCACACACTTAAGGGTCATCTATTTGCTAAGTAATAGACAGTGAGTCCGGGAGATTGTTTCCGGAAAAGTTTCGAAGATGACTAAAAAGTTTCATAGAGAAAAAACGGAAACGTTATGTAGACAAACTACATATCGGAAATGTTTCGAAACGCATCAAGAATTATTTTAGTGGGTATAGGAAATGCTCTGGACCTTCCGGAATTTTTCCAGATTTTTCATACACTGAAAATATTTCATGAAAAAGTTTTCATGAATAGTGGTAACACTATTAGGGTACAACCACTATTTGGTGGCTTTTTGGAAAGCCACCTTTTAGGGCTTTGTCCCAAAAGTCAAGGGGATGACATGGGGCGGTAGGACCCCCTTTGGGGGATCCCACTAAAGGTGACCGACCAAGGGAGGAGCTCTTCCATGGAGCTCCATTTCCCTTCCCCTTTTGCCCTTATGAAGGACAAATCTCATGGGTTTTTTGGTATTTCCAAGTGCCACTCTACCCCTTGCCTCACACTATAAATAGAGGTGGAGGCAGCTCTTCAAACTCACTCAAGTACTCTCATACACTCCTCTAAAAAAGTTCTCTCATACACATGCCATGCAATGACCTGGCTTTCTATCTCCCTCTCCACAAAATAGTTTCGTAGCTGAAAGATTGTCTAGTCTTTGGTAGGTCCTAGTTCTGGATGGAAAAGCCCTGCTAGATAGTTGACACCGGATGTGTGCAACTGGGTAGAAAGGTCGTAGTTTCGATCTTAGTTCGGGAGATACACCGAGGTTCTGTCCAAGGGCCACCCGAAGGGCTATCTGAGGGCCTCCCGAAGAGCTGTCTGAGTGACTGGTCAAGTTTCTGTTTGAGGGCCTCCCGAAGGGCTGTCCGAGAGACTATCTGATAGAGAACATTCTCGCAGTTGGGAGGTTGTAAAATCCTAGCTGCGGGGATCTGCACCAATGATCTCCATCGACTCTCCTTCTGCTGTGCTACGAGTCGGTAATGATCAGATCAAACCTTGTATGCATCTTCATAGTGGTCCTGGGCGTGTACGCAGTACAGAAATATTTTGTTTTCTGCTGCCTTATGATATGTCTCCAACGTATCTATAATTTTTGATTGTTCCATGTTATTATATTATCTGTTTTGGATGTTTTATATGCATTAATATGCTATTTTATATGATTTTTGGGACTAACCTATTAACCTAGAGCCCAGTGCCAGTTCCTGTTTTTTCTTGTTTTAGAGTTTCGCAGAAAAGGAATATAAAATAGAGTCTAAACGGAATGAAACTTTCGTGATGTTTTTTCTTAGACCAGAATACATCTAGAGGACTTGGAGTGCACGCCGGGAAAGCCACGAGGCGGCCACAAGGACGGAGGGCGCGCCCAGGGGGTAGGGCGCGCCCCCACCCTTGAGGGCCCCTCATGACTCCACCGACCTATTTCTTCCGTATATATATTCTCAAGTACCCCAAAACCAATCAGGAGAGCCATGAAAACTCTTTTCCACCGCCGAAACCTTGTGTACTCGTGAGATCCCATCTAGGGGCCTTTTCCGGCATCCTGCCAGAGGGGGATCGATCACGGAGGGCTTCCACATCAATAGCATTGCCTCTCCGATGAAGCGTGAGTAGTTTACCACAGACCTACGGGTCCATAGCTAGTAGCTAGATGGCTTCTTTTCTCTCTTTGATTCTCAATACCATGTTCTCCTTGATGTTCTTGGAGATCTATTCAATGTAATACCTTTTTGTGGTGTGTTTGCCGAGATCCGATGAATTGTGGATTTATGATCAGCTTATCTATAAATATTATTTGAATCTCCTCTGAATTCTTATATGCATGATTTGATATCTTTGCATGTCTCTTCGAACTATCGATTTGGTTTGGCCAACTAGATTGGTTTCTCTTGCAATGGGAGAAGTGCTTAGCTTTAGGTTCAATCTTGTGGTGCTCGATCCCAGTGACAGAAGGGGAACCGACACGTATTGTATTGTTGCCATCGAGGATAACAAGATGGGGTTTTCATCATATTTCTTGAGTTTATCCCGCTACATGTCATCTTACTTAATGCGTTACTCTGTTCTTATGAACTTAATACTCTAGATGCAGGCAAGAGTCGGTCAATGTGTGGAGTAATAGTAGTAGATGCAGGTAGGAGTCGGTCTACTTGATACGGACGTGATGCCTATATTCATGACCATTGTCTTAGATATCTTCATAACTTTGCACTTTTCTATCAATTGCTCGGCAGTAATTTGTTTACCCACTGTAATAATTTCTATCTTGAGAGAAGCCTCTAGTGAAACCTATGGCCCCCGGGTCTACTTTCCATCATATAAGTTTCTGACCTACGATTTTAGTTTCCTATTTACTTCTTTTGCAATCTTTTACTTTCTATTCCATAAACAAAAAATACCAAAAATATTACTCTACCGTTTATCCATCTCTATCAGATCTCACTTTGCAAATAACCGTGAAGGAATTGACAACCCCTTTATCACGTTGGGTGCAAGTTGGTGTTTGTTTGTGCAGGTATTTGGTGAATTATGCGTTGTCTCCTACTGGATTGATACCTTGGTTCTCAAAACTAAGGGAAATACTTACTCTACTTTGCTGCATCACCCTTTCCTCTTCAAGGGAAAAACCAACACAAGCTCAAGAGGTAGCAGGAAGAATTTCTAGCGCCGTTGCAGGGGAGATCTACGCCAAGTCAAGACATACCAAGTACCCATCATAAACTCTCATCTCTCGCATTATATTATTCTCCATTCACCTCTTGTTTTCCTCTCCCCCACTTCTAAAACGATTTTCAAAAAGATTTGCCCTTTTCTTCGCCCTTCTTCCGTTCGTCTTTTCGTTTGCTTGTGTTGCCATGTGCCTCCTTTTTGCTTGCATCTTTGCTTGCTAAAAAACTATTGTTATGGATCCTCATCCACTTGCTAATATTTTTAAGAGATCCAATTATGATGAATCTAATGCTAGTGAGTTGAGTGCACTAGATTATCTTTATGAGGTTTTGCTTGAAATTCGTGAATCTGAAAATTGTGATGAAGTGTTGAAAGATGAAATTTATGAAGTGATTCATGATAGCTCCTTTAATGAAAAACATGATTGCAATGATATTATTATAAATTCTATTAATGTCAATTGTGTTAATGATATGCAAAACCCTAAGCTTGGGATGCTAGTTTTGCTATGTCCACTACTTGTTGCAATGATCATGATTGGGGTGATTCTTCTTATAATCTTGAAAATTTATTTAAGCCCCATGATGAATATGAGATTGATAATAATGTTTGCAGTAATACTAAAAGTGGGTTTGGAAGAGTGTCAACTTTAGATTCCACATATTTGGATAATGTTCAATCTTATGAAGTTTTTGATAAAAGTGGGTTTGGAGAGGTCTTGACTTTAGTTAATGATATTCCCACTATTTTGGAAGAGTGTCAACTTTGAATGCATGTGGATCATGTAGAGAAAATTTGATGTGATAGAGATATTGTTGAATTTGAATATGATCCCACGTGTAATTATTATGAGAGAGGAAAATATGGTTGTAGAAATTTTCATATTACTAAATTACCTCTCATTATGTTGGGATTGCTATTGTTTCTTTCTTCTTCCTTGCATATGGTGGTTTTTGCTTGCGTTGATAATTTGTTTGCTTATAAAATGCCTGTGCATAGGAAGTATGTTAGACTTAGATGTGTTTGCCACATGTTTTATGATGCTCTCTTTGTGCTTCAATTCTTGTCTTTCATGTGAGCATCATTAAAATTATCAATGCCTAGCTAAAAGGCTTTAAAGAAAAGCGCTTGTTGGAAGACAACCCAATATTTTTCCTTGATGTTTTTCAATAAATATTTCATCTAGCCTCTGGTTAGATGTGGTTTGTGTTTTAATTAGTGTTGGTTCAACAAACCCTGGGTCTGTTGCACAGACTATGCATAGGCACTGGAACAGGACTGAGGCACCAACCCAAGTCAGACTACAAGAGACCAAGAGCTTCAAAGGACCAACATGCAAACTAGGAGGACCAAAGTCAAGCCAGGGAAGCAAGATACCACCAGGAGAAAATCCTCCCTTGCCGGGCAGGCGATCTCGGCAAGGACGGGGCCACCACCAGAAGAAGACGTCAAAGACGTCCGACAGGGCTTGTCGGGACACACGATGGAAAAAACACCTCACCCAACCACTCCACCATGACCCGCATCATCAATCAGTGCGGTGTCAAGCCGCAAAGTGACTAAGTGGCAGCCATTCGCCACTTGGCAACCTTTCTCTATGGAAGATGCCCAAGAACGACACCCGTCCTGCGACGTGTCAAGCGAGCAGGTGTGATGCTGGCAAAACAGCCCGGCAAGGCTTGCCGGGCAACCAATGATGTGAAGTTAAGTGGTGCATTTAATGCACCCTATCGGCATGCAGAGTTAGGTATGATAGCACTGCTTGCTATCTTATTATTGCATAATGACTACTTTGTGTAACACCCCGGATGTAACTTGCCATATTTGTACTCTGACTCTTGCCATTTTCAGCTTTAAGTTATGAGATTCCCTCGTGGTTGGGTTTTGTCTTTGTTTTGCATTTTGTTCATGTCATGCATCTCATATCATGTCATCATGTGCATCGCTTTTGCATACATGTTCGTCTCATGCATCTGAGCATTTTCCTCGTTGTCTGTTTTGCAATCCGACACTCCTACGTCCACCGGCGCCCCCTTTTTGCCTCTTTTTATGTGCGGGTGTTAAACTTTCTCGAAATGGACCGAGATTTGCCAAGCGGCCTTGGTACACCACTGGTAGACCGCGTGTCAAGTTTCGTTCCATTTGGAGTCCGTTTGATACTCCAACGGTTAACCGGGGACTGTAAAGGCCTCGTGTGTGTTGCAGCCCAACACCCCTCCAAAGTGTCCCAATAACCCATCCAAACCTCTCCCATGTCCTCCGCCGTGGGATCACGATTGCGTGGTCGAAAACTACACCTCATTTGGACACTCCCACCTCCTTCTAGGTATAAATATGTGATCCCCGTCCAAATCTCGCAGTCCAACCCTAGCCTTCTTCCACCCCGCGCCGCCGGGCACGTTCGGTCCGGCCGGACAAAGCCGCGCTGCCGCTGTAACTGTAACACCCCGGATATGACTTTCCCAATTTGTACTCCAACTCTTGCCGTTTCCGGTGTTAAGTTATTTTATTTTCTCGGGTTCGGGTTTTGTCTCCGTGTGTTGTTATCGTTGTTCATGCATCTCATATCATGTCATCATGTGCATTGCATTTGCATACGTGTTCATCTCATGCATTCGAGCATTTTCCCCGTTGTCCGTTTTGCATTCCGGCGCTTCGTTCTCCTCCGGTGGTCATTTCTACCTTTCTTTCGTGTGTGGGGATTAAACATTTCCGGATTGGACCGGTTGCCAAGCGGCCTTGGTTTACTACCGGTAGACCGCCTGTCAAGTTTCGTACCATTTGGACTTCGTTTGATACTCCAACGGTTAACCGAGGGACCGAAAAGGCCTCGTGTGTGTTGCAGCCCAACACCCCTCCAATTTGGCCCAAAACCCACCTAAACCTCCATCATCTAGAGCGTTCGATCACGATCGCGTGGCCGAAAACCGCACCTCATTTGGACTCCTAGCTCCTCCTACCTATAAAACTAGCCTCCCCGAAATTTCGGATCTTCTACCTAACCCTAGCCCCCTCGTCTCTCCGCGACCGCGACATCCGCCACCGCCAACCAGAGTCCGCCACCTGTGCCACCGCGTCGTCCGCCGCCGGCCCGCGGAAGCCCGCGGCCGGCCCTCCCGCGCCGCCACCGGGCCGCGCCCCGCCGCGCCTCTCCTCCGCCTTCGCCGCCGTCCGCCTCCGCCGCTCCACCGCGCAGCCGCCGACGCCCCTCGCCGGCGACCGCCGCCCTTCGCGCCCGACGACGTCCGCCGCTCGCCGCTTCCTCCGACCACCGGCGCCGCCCCGCTGCCGGCCAGATCCGGCGTCCCCACTGCCCGGATCCGGCGCCCGCGCCCCTCTCCGGCGAAGATCCGGCCCGACTCTGGCGACCCCCCCATTTCCGGCGAACTTCGATCTCCGTGCTGCTAGAGTACCCGATCTGGATCCAGATCCGGAACCCTAATCCTCGGTTGACTTTTTGCCCCATTTCAGTAATATTTTGCATTATTCATCGCATAGTAACTTTGCATCCGTAGCTCCGTTTTGGCATATAGCATATCAAAATGTTCGTCTCAGAGAGCACATCATTTCATTCCATTGCATCATTTTCATTTGAGTTCATCTTGATGCCCGAAATGCTGTTAGAAGAGTGCTACTTGAGATAATTGTCAGATCTGCTGCTCCATTTAGATATTTGTCATTTTTGCCATGATTATTGTGTGCATGATATGCCCATGAGCTCTACATATGTTTTGTTAAGGGTTTTGCCATCTTTCCAGAGGTGCAACCCATGTATTTTTGTGATGTGTGTGGTGACTAGCACAAGCTTGCAAAGTGAGGCACTTGGTAATGCTGATTTCAGGGACTTAGCATTTCCACTAAGTCCTTGAGCTGTTTATCTCATATGGCCATATGTTCATGTTGTTTCCTAGTGATCCGTGCCTCTTTTGAGGATGATCAGTAAGGATGTTTTGTTAATCTTGTAGTGCTCTATCCATCCATGTCTTTGTTTGCGTTTGAAATTATGGAGCACCCTAGCTTGAGTCAATCGAGCTCTACTTTTACTACTTCGTGAATCTGGGCAGATTGTCTACTTGTTAGCGATTTTGCCGATGATGTTGTAGTTGATCCATGCATGCTATGTTATTGGTCTTGCCATGTCTAGCTTGCATAATGTGTATTCTTGATGGATGTATGCTTAGATTTTCATGACTTGCTCTGTGGTGAGTGCATCGAGCTCGTAAACATGCCTACGTGATATCTGTTTTCAGCATGCTCCAGTTTTCACTAAGTCTGAGAACTGATTATGTTTTTTCCATGTTCACATGCTTGCAATTGTATTTTCTGATCCCTTTTGGCTCAAGGTCACTAAGGGACTTTTGTTAAGCTCTTTGAGTAGCCCCATGCCATGCTTTACTTTGCCATGTTCAGGTCCTGTAGCATGTAGTTTTTCTTGCTCCGAAGAGTGCTATCTGATCTGAAATTCCAGACAAGTGTTAATTTCACTAAGTCTGAAATCTGTTCGTCAAATGCATTTTTGCCATGCTTGTTTGAACCTGTTAATGGATGAATTGGCCGTAGCTCAGTGCTAGACTTTTGTTAAGAATCTTGAATACATCCCTGACATGTATTTTGATGCCATGTTTGGGTGCTGTAGCTTGTTCATCTCTTTGCATTTAGATGGCTACTTGCTGTAAATCACAGACCGGTGTCATATTTGAATTGCTTGCCATTTCCAAACCGTAACTCCGATTCCGGCGTTCTTTATATCGTTTTCAAGCGATTTCATCTCATCTTTCCAGTGGCACACTTGGATTTCCAAGTTGATGCCAGGTTCATGCATTCCTTGTCAAATCTTGCATATGCATCCCGCATCGCATCCCGCATAGCATACCATCCTTGCATCATATTGTTTGATCCTTGCACGTGGTTGATTGTGTCCTTGTTGCTTGTTTGTCTTGTTTGGGTAGAGCCGGGAGACAAGTTCGCTAACGAGGAGCCCGTTGAGTTTGCTTTCGAGGATCCAGTCAACTCTGACAACTTTGCAGGCAAGACGATCATACCCTCGAAATCACTACTATCTTTGCTATTCTAGATTGCTCGCTCTTTTGCTATGCCAATGCTGCGATGCCTACCACTTGCTGTCAAGCCTCCCAAATTGCCATGTCAAACCTCTAACCCACCATGTCCTAGCAAACCATTGATTGGCTATGTTACCGCTTTGCTCAGCCCCTCTTATAGCGTTGCTAGTTGCAGGTGAAGATTGGAGGCCGTTCCTTGTTGGAACATTTATTTACTTGTTGGGATATCATTATATTGCCATGTTATCTTAATGCATCTATATACTTGGTAAAGGGTGGAAGGCTCGGCCTCTCGCCTAGTGTTTTGTTCCACTCTTGCCGCCCTAGTTTCCGTCATATCGGTGTTATGTTCCTGGATTTTGCGTTCCTTACGCGGCTGGGTTATAATGGGAACCCCTTGATAGTTCGTCTTGATTAAAGCTTTTCCAGCAATGCCCAACCTTGGTTTTACCATTTGCCACCTAGCCTCTTTTTCCCTTGGGTTTCCGGAGCCCGAGGGTCATCTTATTTAAACCCCCCCGGGCCAGTGCTCCTCTGAGTGTTGGTCCGATCGAGTAGACTGCGGGGCCACCTCGGGGCAACTTGAGGGTTGGTTTTACTCGTAGGATGTCTCATCTAAGTGTGCCCTGAGAACGAGATATGTGCAGCTCCTATCGGGATTTGTCGGCACATTCGGGCGGTGTTGCTGGTCTTGTTTTAACCTGTCGAAGTGTCTTGAAGAACCGAGATACCGAGTCTGATCGGAACGTCTTGGGAGGAGGTCTATTCCTTCGTTGACCGTGAGAGCTTGTCATGGGCTAAGTTGGGACTCCCCTGCAGGGATTTGAACTTTCGAAAGCCGTGCCCGCGGTTATGGGCAGATGGGAATTTGTTAATGTTTGGTTGTAGATAACTTGAACCTTAACTTAATTAAAATGAATCAACTAAGTGTGTTACCGTGATGGCCTCTTCTCGGCGGAGTCCGGGAAGTGGACACGGTGTTGGAGTAATGCTTGCGCAGCTTCCTCTCTAGTTTCTCGCTTGCGCTTTGCCTCCTCTTCTCGCTCTCTTTTGCGAACAGGATAGCCACCATATTTGCTAGTCGCTTGCTGCAACTCCACATATTTACCTTGCCTTACCTATAAGCTTAAATAGTCTTGATCGCGAGGGTGCGAGATTGCTGAGTCCCTGTGGCTCACAGATTACTATTACACCAGATGCAGGGCCTGATGATTCCGCTCCAGGTGACGCGCTCGAGCTCAAGTGGGAGTTCCACGAAGACTCTCAACGATACTATGTTTCTTTTCCTGATGATCAGTAGTGGTGCCCAGTTGGGGGTGATCGGGACCGTGTCGCTTGTTGGGTTATCTTCTATTTTGGCGCCGTAGTCAGGCCACGAGTGTTTGACTGATGTAATGTTATTTATGTACTTGATTGACGTGGCGAGTGTAAGCCAACTATGTTATCTCCCCTTTTATTATCTATATTACATGGGATGTTGTGAAGATTGCCTAACTTGCGACATATGCATTCAATGCGATTATGCCTCTAAGTCGTGCCTCGACACGTGGGAGATATAGTCGCATCGAGGGTGTTAGAAGTTGGTATTAGAGCCTTCCCCGACCTTAGGAGCCCCATTGCTTGATCGTTTTTAGCGCCCGAGTTGTGTTTAGAAAAATGTTTTGAGTCATTTAGGAATTATATATCGGAGAGTTTAGGAATTCTTTTTACTTCCCAGTCTCCTCATCGCTCTGGTAAGGCATCCTGACGTAGAGTTTTGACTCTTCTCTTCTCAAATTTCACTAAATTTTTTTTAGGATCACGCGGGTATCTTGGAATTGTTCCGATGGTTTTATGATGAGAACATTGTCTTGGTGCCTCCTGTCAGGGGTTTTGTGGAAGTGTCCCGGGGAGTTGAGCTCTGAGGTGTTGTCATCATAATTTTATCGTTGCAGTTCTGGAATACCTGAGTTTAGTACGCCGACATCGAAAATCTCTTTTATGCAGTTCATTGGTGAGATAACCTCGACGCCACCCAGTACTGGGGCGGGAGTTCGGGAGTATCGCCATAACTTGTATAACGGATGCTTTTCGAAGGTTGAGGTAGATGGTTTCCGAAGTTTTCTCGGTTATGTGTTGAAGGATGGATACACCTGGATGTAGGATTTGCTAGATTTGGGTGAGATATTATGCTTCCCCTGTATCCCCAACACCTGATTGCATAACCGGAAAGGTTCGGGAGTTTCATAGGTGGGAATTCTCGTAGCTCTAGTTCTTCTTCCACGGATAGTTGGTTTGAGATTGGGATTTCTTACCGATTATTCATTCTTGATCCGTACCTTGTTGATTTATTTCTCTACCTAAATTCTACGTGGCTTCTCAATTTATGGATATGTGACCATTTCAAGAGGAATGCATTCGTTCATTTTGTTCGGATGTGAAGACTACATGTTGCAATTTTCATTCCGTTGGATTCAGCTTCAATATTTATCTATCAATGTGCTAATGGATGTCAACCTCTTCAGGATGGCTCCTCCAACGCGCACTACTCCGAATCCTGATCCACCACCACCTCCACCTCCTCCGGAGGCATGGCAAGCTATGATGGCCGCAACCAATGCAAACACACAGTTGATCATGCAAATTCTCCAAGAGCGTAATCAAGGCAACCAAGGGAACCAAGGCAACAATCAGAATCACTTTGCTACACTCAACCAGTTCCTTGCTAACGGGCCAAAGACTTTCAGCAATTGTGTTGAGGCAACCGATGCTGACGATTGGCTTGTGGATCTGTGCAAGCATTTCGAGTGTAGTAACGTCAAGCCTGAGGACTTTGTCAAGTTCGCTTCCTTCCAACTCAAAGATCAAGCTGCAGAATGGTTCCAGCAATACAAGGATTCCAGAGGTGGATGTGTTATCACTTGGGATGAATTCCGTCAAGATTTCAGAGCTCACCATATCCCTCAGAGCGTGGTTGAAAGCAAGCGTGAGGAATTCCGCAACCTGAAGCAAGGCTCTTTGTCTGTCTATGACTACAACAAGTTGTTTCAGAAGCTCGGCCGCTTTGCCAAGCAGGACGTCCCTGATGAGAAGAGAATGATATACCAGTTCAAGGGTGGTCTCAGAGAAGAAATTCAGCTCGCTCTTGTTCTCTTTGAGCCCTTGAGGTACGATGAGTTCTACAACATGGCATTGAAGCAAGAAGCTGCTCAATTGAGGTGTGATGCTTCCAAGAAGCGAGTCAGAGATGCTACTCCTTCTTCCTCTACTCAAGTGGCCAAGCAACAGAAGTATTGGCTTCCTCCTCCTCCGTTCCGTCAGCCGTATCAGCAGAAGAGCAAAGGTGGCAATGGATCTTCCCACGCACCCAACCCTGGCTTTCAGAACAAGACTTCGTCTCAAGCTCCAAGATCGAGTGCTCTGTATCACCGTCCGCTTTCAGAGGTCACGTGCAACAAGTGCCAACAGAAGGGTCACTATGCCAACAAGTGTCTCAATCAGAGGCGTCTCCCTCCTCCTCCTATGAGATCGGCAAGTACAGCTATGGTCAAGCATAACCCCAAGCACGCCAAGGTCAATTTGATGAATGCAGCTCAGGCAGAGGACTCGTCAGATGTCATCATGGGTAACCTTCCAGTTAACGATATTCCTGCAAAAGTACTTTTTGACTCTGGTGCATCGCATTCCTTCATGTCATTCCCATTTGCATCGGAGAACAATTTTAGTACTAAGGCTTTACCTAGAGCTATGCAAGTCGTCTCTCCAGCTAAGCGTCTGAGTTCTAGTATGATGGTTCCGAATATTTCTATCTTGATGGGTGATTTCAAGTTTCTCTCTTCTCCGGTGGTTCTTGGTAACTCGGATATTGATCTTATTCTCGGAATGGATTGGCTTTCTAAGCACAAGGCTCAGCTTGATTGTGCAGCCAGACAGATTCAATTGACTCATTCGTCTGAGGATGTAATTGTCTTTGCCGCTCAGGATAATACCATCCGTCTGTTTTCTCTCAATGAGAAGGGTGAACTGGATGCTATCTCGCAGATTCCAGTCGTTTGCGAATATCAAGACGGCTTTCCAGAAGAGCTTCCAGGAATGCCTCCGCACCGGCCAGTTGAATTCGTTATTGATCTTGAGCCTGGCACGGAACCAGTGTGCAAGCGTCCTTACAAGCTCGGACCTGAAGAGTTGAAGGAGCTGAAGAAGCAACTTGATATTCAAGAAAGAATGGGTCTCGTCCGGCCTAGTTCTTCTCCGTGGGGTTGTGGTGTTCTTTTTGTGAAGAAGAAGGATGGAACGGATCGGATTTGTGTTGATTACCGTCCATTGAACAAGAAGACCATCAAGAACAAATACCCACTTCCTAACATCAATGAGCTATTCGAACAACTCAAAGGTGCTCAAGTTTTTCTCCAAGCTTTATCTCTGTATGGGTTATCATCAGATTCGAATCCGTGAGCAAGATATTCCCAAGACGGCTTTCAGGACAAGCTATGGTTCATATGAATACACTATCATGTCTTTTGGCCTCGTCAACGCTCCTCCAACGTTCTCTCCCATGATGAACTTCATCTTCAACGCCTACACCAATAACTTCGTTTTGGTCTATCTCGACGACATTCTAGTTTTCTCGAAGGACAAGGAAGATCATGCCAAGCACTTGCGTTTGGTACTCGATAAGCTCAGGTAACACCAGTTCTACGCCAAGTTCTCCAAGTGTGAATTTTGGCTCGATGAGGTTCTTTATCTTGGTCATATCATCTCTGCCAAGGGCATTGCCGTGAATCCTGAGAAGGTGTCTACAATTGTGAATTGGGAACCTCCTCAGAACGTGAAGCAACTCCGTAGCTTCCTCGGTCTCGCAAGCTACTGTCGAAGATTCGTTGAAAACTTTTCTAAGATCGCGAAGCCTCTCTCAAATCTTCTCCAGAAGCACGTCAAGTACGTTTGGTCTTCGGAGTGTGACATTGCTTTCAACACTTTGAAAGAGAAATTGATCACTGCTCCAGTTCTGACTCCGCCTGATGAATCCAAGCCGTACGAGGTCTTTTGTGATGCCTCTCTTCAAGGTCTTGGCGCAGTGTTGATGCAAGAGAAGAAAGTTGTTGCTTATACCTCTCGCCAGTTGAAGCCCAATGAGAAGAACTACCCCACTCATGATCTCGAGTTGGCGGCAGTTGTGCATGCTCTTTTGACTTGGAGACATCTCTTATTGGGAAGAAAAGTGGACATTTTCACTGATCACAAGAGTCTCAAGTACATCTTCACTCAGCCTAATCTCAACCTCAGGCAAACTCGATGGGTCGAAATGATTCAAGAGTATAATCCGAGTATCGAGTATATTCCAGGCAAGGCCAATGTGATTACTGACGCATTGAGCAGGAAAGCTTATTGCAACAGTCTGATTCTCAAGCCTTATCAACCCGAGCTTTGTGAAGCTTTCCGCAAACTTAATCTGCAAGTTGTTCCTCAAGGTTTCCTCGCCAACCTTCAAGTCTCTCCTACCTTGGAAGACCAGATTCGCCAAGCCCAGCTTCTTGATGCTATGGTGAAAAAGATGAAGATTGGGATTGCCAAGAGTCAACCCAAGTACAAGTGCTACCGCCTTGATGACAAGGACACTCTCTTCTTCGAGGATCGTATTGTTGTACCCAAAGGTGAACTTCGTAAAGTGATCATGAACGAGGCTCACAATTCTCTCCTCTCCATCCACCCAGGGAGTACGAAGATGTATCAGGACCTCAAGCAGGCTTATTGGTGGACTCAAATGAAGCGCGAGATTTCTCAGTTCGTGAATGAGTGTGATGTCTGCAGAAGAGTGAAGGCAGAACACCAAAGGCCAGCTGGTCTCCTCCAACCTCTTTCCATTCCAGAATGGAAGTTTGACCACATTGTGATGGACTTCGTGACTGGGTTTCCAAAGTCCAAGCGTGGCAATGATGCTATATTTGTTGTCATCGACAAACTCACCAAAGTGGCTCACTTTCTGCCTATCAAAGAGTCAATCACTGCAGCTCAATTGGCGGAACTCTATACCTCTCGAATTGTCTCTCTGCACGGTATTCCTCTAGTGATCTCTTCAGACCGTGGCAGCATCTTTACCTCCAAGTTTTGGGATTCTTTTCAGAAGGCCATGGGTACCAACATCCGTTTCAGCACAGCTTTCCATCCTCAAACTAGCGGTCAAGTCGAGCGTTTCAACCAGATTCTTGAAGATATGCTCAGGGCTTGTGTGATCTCCTTCGGCATGAAGTGGGAGGATTGTCTTCCTTATGTTGAATTCTCCTACAATAATAGTTTTCAAGCAAGTTCGGGCAAGGCCCCATTTGAAATTCTGTATGGCAGGAAGTGCCGTACCCCTCTCAACTGGTCTGAAACCGGTGAACGTCAGCTTTTGGGTAATGACTTAATCACAGAGGCAGAGAAAATGTGCAAAGTCATTCGAGATAACCTCAAAGCAGCCCAATCCCGCCAGAAGAGCTACTATGATAGTAAGCACCGTGATTTGGTTTTCGAGATCGGAGATCATGTTTACCTCCGTGTCTCTCCAATGAAAGGTTCTCGTCGCTTCGGTAT